>NW_009606769.1:27353-113965 GCF_000690535.1 Cariama cristata | reverse complement strand
GCTCCATTTACTACCACTCTCTGGGCACATAATTAGGTATAATTATGGTGTCCTTGGAGCAATCCATGGTAAATACATTTTATTTCACCTCTTCCTGAAGCTCATGGCCTAATAAAGACCCACTGGTGACTTTGTGGACAAGACCTTTTTCTCTCTGACTACCCTCCTCTGTTATAATGTTGTAAATGTTTAAACTCCCACCCCATATCAGCAGTACCCAGTTCTGTCAGATCACAGTTCAGATAAAATTGCCTAGTGTGCCATGGAGAGCAGGAAATTAGTGGAAACAGGCAAACTGGGACTACTAAGGGATTTCGTCAGCCTTTGCATCGTTCCTCATATGTGGCCGCGGCCTGCATGAATGATGATTCTGCACCATGTGACAATTTCCCGAGACTGTGGAAGTTTTGGTAAAATGGAGAATAATGCCAGTGATTCCCTTGGTAAAGTGTTCTGAAATTGGATGTAAATTCCTGAACAAAATTGATTTTTCTCATCTGAAAGAAGATAGTTTGCAGAGTTAGAAGGTAGTATGAGCATCTCTCTGGTACTGAGGTACCCTGTTTTCTCAAACATATTCCTGTGTTTAAAAATAAAGCTACTTAAAAGCAGAGAAAACTTATGAGGAGATAGACTGATTTATCTGAATCAGAATCATTAAGATTTAGGCCAAGAGGAAACAGTTTTTACACATCAATTTTTTTCCAGCCAAAAAAAAATATAGCTTTAACATTTCAGGTCTTGCAAGCTGGAACAAACTCATAGATCTTTTGCCCAAAACATCCTGCTATTTACTTTAATGTTCCTACTAGTGGGTATGGAGTACATTTATACTGAATTTATTAAGCCATGTTGTCAATGCTCTGTTTAGTTCTACGAATCATCAGCCAGCTTTTATTACTATGAAATATAATTTCAAATTCTGATTTATTTTTTAAAAATGAAACTATTTACTAGAAAAAGAAGTCTTTATTAGTGCTTTCTGCAGCAGATGCTAGACAAAGCTATGACTACTGCAATCATTGTTAGTGGAACCTATGTTTTATTTTAGCTAGACTACTTACTCTTAATGAAGTTACCTTCTAACCAACAAGTAGTCAGTGTTCAATATTTAATGTTGTGTTGGCATAGTTTAACATGTCAGGGGGCTGGTGTCTAGATGTGATTGCAGTCACAGGATTTCTCACCAGATTCATAGCAGCTGGAAAAGCTAGTGTAAGCAGTAATTTTCTAGCTTTCAGACTGTAACGCTGGGAACTTGGTATATGGAGTAGTTAATGTCACAGAGAGACAAACGTCTGTGTTTTGAATCCGAGTTTCAATAACTAGTGGGCGCCTCTTGGTTGTTGTTCCTTTCTTAGGGAAAATTCTCTCTCAGTAGGACAGAGAGGGCTTTTGAGGTTCACTCAGCAGGTGGTGAATATAAGACCACATTGGCTATCAGCTGAAATTCTACCACGTATGCATGCTGGCATGCTGCCCCTCCTCTGGCATATCATTCCACACATTTTAAGTCACACAGAGCAGTGAAACTGTCAGTGATAAAAACAGGGGCAGAAAATCTGCTCCAGCACCTGAGCTTCAAGCTGACAAGAAGTCCAGAATATAGATCACCTCCTTTCTGAAATCAACCTACTTTGAAGTGGCTAAAATTCAATGGTCAATTCAATGGATGTTTTCTTTGTTCAGCAAAATCCTTCACAAGAAACTAAAAACTATGATAACATATCTCTGAAACCATATGATCAATGTTTATGCTTTTGAAATATAGAACCCATCGTAGTTTTTGGAATTTGAAAACTCAGTGTGTTACATTTAGTCTCAGTAAATGTTGCATTTTTGACTGTAATAGTTTTTCACTTCTCAGCTTTGCAAGTTTCTGTGCTTCAATTCACCTCTTAATAATTTCTTTTTTCCAGAATTAGAAATGCTCTTGAGATGTGGAGCTTGAATAGTCAAGGCACGGAAAAATGCAGATAGAAAGCAAATGAGAAAGAATATGCATGCTTCAGATAAGTAGTAAAAAAAGCAGAACATAATAAAAACATAGAAAATATTGAATGTTCAAGAGAAAGGAATATAGTGACTTCTATCCTGCCTCTCCCATGCAGCAATAAGGAAACTTTCAATAAAGTTCCCAGGTACTATATTTAAAACTGCCAAAAGGACACACCTTTTCTTCCAAAATGCATATTCACTATGTCTTCCACTATGAGAACTAAGGGACATCAAATGAATTGAGCAGAAGCCAGGTTCAGAAAAAGCAAAAGGGAAAGAATGATAGATGGTGTGTGCCAGTGCTATGAAAGCCAAAATTTACATCCATCTGAAGGAAGATTGATCTAAGGTATGAAAGAGAAATCCTCTGGAGGTTACTAAATACCTAAAAACCACACCTGACTGAAGTGAACCCAAAGTGAACATAGACTCAAGGACTTATTATTCATATATGTTTCCTCTATTCTTTCTCATCCCTGGGCATCTGTTGGGCTAGACCAACCTTTGGTGTGACCCAGGACATCTCCTCTTCATGCACACATTTGCCCCTGGAACTTCTTGCCACAGGAGGATAGGAGATACTAGAGTCAGTGACGATTCAGATTTGAGATTCAGCAGTATCACAACCAGACTGAACATTTCTATTGATAAACAGGATATACAGCCTGAGTTTGATCTTTAAGAATTCATGACTGGTTGCATTGCCTGCAGTTGACTTCTGCAACTTTGTCATCTTGGGCCATATTGGGAATAAAGTCTTTCGTTTAATGGTGACTGAGACAATATGTGTTATAAACTATGTTCATTATGAAGAAAAAATAACCAATATTTTGATCACCAATGTCTCATCACCTTCTAGAAGTAACAAAAAATAGCAATATCCACAATTCTCATAAGAGAAAATTTATTCAAACCATTAATGTATGAAACCCAACACAGCTGTTAATATAATAATGTAAAAGGTGGCAGGACATTCAAATATAAATTCTATGTTTTTCAGTTATAAAGCCAAGTGCTGCAGGAGGTGATAGCTAGTTTTTGGTTGGTTGTTTCTCTTTTGAGTGTTATGAGGTAACAGTGACTTCTTGTTAGTTTAACAAGGTAGTCCCTGTTACAAATAACACTATCTAAATACATAAGAAACATCAGTGAATTCCTGTAATAATTTTAAAAGATCTACATACTTCTTACAGGGTGCCACAAGCCATGCACAGAATGCACTACTGATTGCCTACAAATGCAAAAAATCCAGAATTAGATCTAGAACTCATTGAAAACTGTCCTAGTTTGAGTAGAACAGGACCATTTATCCTTTCAGTAGATTTCCCTTTGGTTAAGTTTCTTCTAAGGAACTGCACTTTCTGAAGTTGACTACATGTTTTTCAGACAGTGTCTGCTTTTAGAATTGGTAACACTTGCTGTTTATAGTTGTTACCAAGGTAACAGTAGGTTTGGTATGCAGAAAGGCCCATGTTTGTACTTATTCCTGTGGGAACCAAGGTCGCTGCTGGCTCTTATACGGTCCACAAGTGAAAAGGCGTAAAAGGGTTGCATCTGTGGGAAAGTGAGGATGGGACCAAAAACTGACCAAAGAAGTATTCCATCCCCCACACATCATACTTGGTATAAAGCTAAAGAATC
The DNA here is from genome assembly GCF_000690535.1 of Cariama cristata. Taxonomy (NCBI): domain Eukaryota; kingdom Metazoa; phylum Chordata; class Aves; order Cariamiformes; family Cariamidae; genus Cariama; species Cariama cristata. The sequence continues at coordinate 110,326 of NW_009606769.1, read as the reverse complement.
ACGGGGGTGGGCCCTTCTTCTTTCATGGTCAGCATCATTGTGAGACTCCGATCACTCTCCTGACTCCAATCCCAATCTGTGTATTCCTGCTATGTGTATGTCTGTTGCTAGGTCCAGTCCAGGACATCCTGGTGCCCACCTTGCCATGTTAGCAGTGTGACCCACTGCGGCTTGCAGTCCCATGATCATCATTGGGAAGCTCAATATTGATTTTGTATATTTTTATTTCTATTATTAATAGTATTAGTATTAATATTGTTATCCTCTTTTTCATTGTTTTTGTCTTATTAAAGTAGTTTTAATTTTCCAACCCATAAGTCTCTCTCCCTTTTCTCCTGTTGTTCCCCTTCTGGGAAGAAAGGGGTTGAATAGACAGCATCTGTCATCTGGTTTAATTGCCAGTCCAGACTTAAATGGTGACAAAAGCCAGGAATAGAAAAACAGCAAAAAGAAAGCCATTTATTTCTTTTCAATAAGAACACCAGTCTGATGGATAAAACTTTTTAAGGATAAGGACATACATATTTGTGAGTGAATTTATTTCTTGGCATAGTGCCTTTCTGTTTCCATATTATTTCTGAGAAGCAAGAGCAGTCCTAACTCTGTTGGTAGGAGGAAGTTAGAGACTTATTAAAATTTATAATAGTTCTGGCAAAAAGGATTCCAGCATGACTGAGGAATGATAGCTTCAGAGCAACTGGAAGACTAGAGTTCTGTGAATAATTACATTTTTTTATGATTAAGTCAATTATTTTTATTTAATTTTTTTAGTATGATTAATCTCAAATAAACATCTTTGTGTTTTCAAACAACCTTTGTGACTTAGATTGAGACTGTTTTCTGTTTCTTGTTAGTTGTTTTTACTCCCTTGAAAACACACTTTTTGTAATGCGATTTTATTTTAAATTGAAATTGAATAAGTACACTCTTAAACTTTTTCAACTATTTTCAGTTTTGGCTGACAAAATTAATTAGAACCAAAAAATTCAAGTAGACTTGAAATAATTTTCAGGATTCACTTAGGAATGTTACATTACTAGAGTGCCACTTGTAAAATTTATAAGCTATGTTGTATTTCAAACTTTCTATAAAAGTCAGTTATCTGTTTTTCTCAGTTTGCTTTCAGTGAACTTGTTCCATTTCCATACTACCAAGATGATGAGTGAATCTTATCAGAGGTTTCTAAGAAAATCAGGCAGAAAGAAGCAAGGTTGATTTGAATTTGCCATAACAAAGAGAGGACAAAATTTGCCAAACCAGTGAGGACATGAGATCTGAGAGAGACTAGGGAGCTGAGCAATCACCAACTATATGAAATTTAACGAGAGTAAATGCCAGATTCTCCATCTGGGATTGAGTAATCCTGGTTAAATATACAAACTGGGGGATGAGAGGCTGAAGAGCAGCAGAAAGAGATCTGGGGGTTTGGGTTGGTGGCAAGTTGAATAGGAGTCAGCAGTGTTCCCTGGCAGCCAAATGGACCAACCATGTCCTGGGGTGCACCAAGCACAACATCGCTGGCTGGTCAAGGGAGGTGAGTGTCCCACTCTGCATGGCACTGGTGTGGCCCCACCTCGAGTGCTTTGTGCAGTTTTGGGCACCTCAATATAACAAGATCAGACTATTAGAGTGTGTCTAGAGGAGGCCAGCCAAGATGGTGAAAGGCCTTGAGGGCAAGACTTAGGAGAGCAGCTAAGGTCAGTTGGTTTGTTCAACTTGGAGAAGAGGAGGCTGAGGTGTGACCTCGTTGCAGTGTACAACTTCCTCATGGGGGGCAGCAGAGGGGGAGGTGCTGATCTCCTCTCTCTGGTGACCAGCAACAGGACACAAGGAAATGGAATGAAGCTGTGCCACGGGAAGGACAGATTGGACATTAGGAAAAGGTTCTTCACAGAGACGGCGGTTGGTTACTGGAACAGGCTCCCCAGGGAAGTGGTCATGGCACCAAGTCTGTCAGAATTCAAGGAGCGTCTGGACAATGCTCTTGGTCATATGGTTTAGTTTTAGGTAGTCCTGCGAGGAGCAAAGAGTTGGACTTGGTGATCCTTATGAGTCCCTTCCAACTTGAGATATTTTATGATTCTATGGTTCTGTGACATCTAGAATTAATTTGGGGTAAGATAAATTTAAATTTAATTTACTGTATCATTTTTGTAGGAATGCTTTCTATAGAACATCTTTGTGTCTCTGGCAGGTGTGGTAGAGACATAGCCTAAAACAGTACTGGAAATAGGTTTTGCTCAGTTCTCTGACAGTAGAATTTTGGTTAAATGTAGATTCTGGTCAGAATAACTAACATTTGATTATTTCAGACTTTTAAGTGAAATGTAAAATAAAAAAGAGATCTCATATATCTATCTGCAGTAGATTTCAACTGACTTTTCATCCCTTTCCTCCTTCATGAAATATCTTGTGACTTTCCAGAGTGGATTTTGTTTATCATCAAATCAAAACCAAATAAAAAGTAGTAGTGGAAATACAGCCTCCACCCAATTCAATAATAATTGAAGAATTTGCCCCTAACATTTCATTGCAAACGTCTTCTTTTTCTTTTCTTTTTTTTTTTTCCCTCCCTCTCAGGTGAACATGGTTATGTCACTTTTAGGAATGTTCTGTCCAACTTTATTTGATGTAATCAGTTCTCTGGAAAACTACCACCCTCGAATAGCTCTCAGATGGCAGCTGGGACGAATCTTTGCTCTTTTTCTTGGCAATCTCTACACTTTCATTATCGCCCTAATGGATGAAATCAATCTCAAGGCAAGCTATTTACTTTCGTTCACTATTTTTAACATGCAGCTGGGCAAGGATGAGATTTTCCACTCAGTCACAGACATGTCATCAAAAGAAGTTCTTTTCTTTCTGTACTGTAAATCACATCAATGCCTGAGCTGGTAATGGGAATTTTGGAGTAGAATAGTTTGAGTTGGTTAAAAGCTCATGTTGTTTTTTTTCCTAATTTATTTCTTTGCTTAGTTGGAAGAAGAAAAGATAGTCAAGTATAACATGTCAATATGGGAAGCCAGTCTGTACAATGGTACTATTCCAGAAAATTCGACTGCTCCTCCAATACAGGTGGACCCTGCAGATGTCCCCAGAGGGCCGTGCTGGGAAACGATGGTAGGACAGGTAACTGTTTTGAGCTCATATTTGAAAATAGAACATAGTATGTTACAAGATATGATATCTAAACTCTTTTTGTTTCTGCTAATAAGTGGCATTAAGGTGGGAAAATGTGAGGATAAACAGATGTGGGACTTTTTCCTGAGCTAAAAAGTTGAGAAAAAATTATTTTAGTTTCTTTGGACCCCATCTAGTAGAGAATTCTTTCTCCTGGTAGTTGACAGAGTTGAAAGCATTTCTTTTTTTTCCCCCTCTCTTCATTTACCTTTCTCTTCCTCATCCTGTCTTTGTCTTGCAAAATCTGTCTAGCAATTTTGAAAAGTTGGGTTTGTCACAAACCCTGTATAAATGTGGTAAGTCTGATTAGAATTTTGATCAGGCAATATCAGACCTAAAGAAAAGATTTTAAAAAAGGAGCAGCTCAATTAGGAAATACACGTAAGATAGCTCTTACAGCAGTGTGCTTTTGAGAAGGCATCTCTATCTTTAGCCAAGTAACATAATGCAAAGGAACAGTAGTGGTTTAACAGTAAATCTGCTCAGTCATTTTATTTGATTCAATTAAACATTTATTCTTATTGACCTATTAATATAAAATGTCATTTCCAAAGATTTTTCTAACCTCCCCCTTTCCTCTATTTGATCATATCCCATTTTTATTGTTTTGTGCACGACAATGAATTCACCACTGAATCATAACTTTTGCTATTGCTCTATTACTCTGACAATCTCACCTCCTGACTGAATAAATCACCAGCAGAGAGCAGACAAGCAAGAAAAACAGCTCTTCTAATCTCTTCACTGATGCTGAATAATAAGATAAGAACACCAAGAGCTCATCACTGCACTCATTTTCTCCTTAATTTCAGATCAGGGAGAGTAACAGGCTTTTGGGCTATGAGGGTAAGGCCTGTCACAGTAGGGTTTAGTGGGACTTACTAAAATAAAAGTAGAGGAACGAATATTTCCATTAGGATTTTCTTCTTTCCTCTCAATATTCTCTGGGAGTTGGTGCTCCTTGAGAAAGAAGCTATTCAATTTCTTTTTTTTAATCTTCCCAAAGTCAAAGGGATCAAAAACAGTTTAAGATATCAACTCAGATTTCTGTTATAGCAGCAATCTTGGCTGGAAGCCTTTCCCAGTCTAATCCCTGGAAGTCTCATCTGATAATATGAGCACAAATTAGAGCAAAGGATACCTCTGGCAAATGAGGAGCAATTATTTTCCTGGCATTTTTCAGAATCGTTGAATGTACAGAAGGAGGAGCAGAGTCTTTTCCATGTTGAAGCAGGGTAAGCGCAATTAGGGAACTAGTCCAGTATTTCGTTATTATTGTAACTATTAATTGCTTAAATATATTCTTAAAATAAAATGTTGTTCTAACAGGAATTTGTGCGGCTGACAGTGTCTGACACGATGACCACATACATCACAATTCTAATTGGCGATTTCTTGAGAGCTGTCTTTGTTAGGTTTTTCAATTACTGCTGGTGTTGGGACTTGGAGTATGGCTTTGTAAGTATCTGATTGGTTATTTTAAATGTCTTTTCCAGCTTATTACTTCATATTTTTGTAGTAAATTACATTTTTCTTTCAATCCTACAGAGTTACAGTCTAGACACAACATCTTCAAAATCCCTGAACAGCATTGTCTTAGTTTTCCTCAGAGTTTGCTTATACCTTAATATTTGTATTATTCTTTAGACTTTGGTAACTTTAGGAAAGTTTTTTTTTGTTTTTTCATTTGATTATGTAAGAAAAATGACTACACATTTTTCACACATTTTCAATTTGAAGACTGATTCCCTGTTCCACAGAATACAATCTCTTTGATTTCTAATGGATTTGGTCTTCTAGCACACAGTGTTTGTGGAGAAAAATGCAAAAGAACCTGTTCTAGAAATCTTAAATATATATATATTTTTTTTTTGCTAGAATTAATTTAAGTGAAATAAAGTTACTAAGTCCCATAACATAGATGAGTGTAGAGCTCTTCACTTGCGAGTTGAGACTTTTACTCTTTTACACCGATCTGAGTTAGGTTAACTTAGCCAGCTAAGATACCTACACTGTTAAGGTCTGATGCTAGTAGTCAGGGTACTGGCAAAGCTTGTGAAGCTTCTGAAGCCTCTTTTGTACTTACTGAGAGGTATGGAAAAGAGCTAAGTAATTTAAAGCTATCTTAGGTACATCTACATGAGCAGCCATAGCAGCTGTTCTGCCATCCTTTTGCCCTCCTTCCTTCAAAATTTTAGCTTCATACATGTACAAATTTCTTGTTTTACTAAAAGCAGCCTCTCAGGAAATGATAATTTTCCAGAGGAAGAGAATATTTTAGTTTTTTCTATTAAAAAAATCAGTTTTCTGCTATAGCAATCTCATTGCTGTTGGCTGGTTCCTATGAAATTTCGGTCTTTATAGCAAGGTTCAGGTTTCTGCCTGTTAATTCTATAGTGTGTCTCAAACAGGACCAGTGTAGGGCTGGAGACAAAGACTACCAGCTGGCCAGTTGTGGACAAACAAGGTATAAACCTTGCAATATCAAAATCAAATGCAGGAATTTGAATACACCCTGGGCAGAGAGCCAGCACAGCTTGTGGAACTGTGTATTTTCACATACTTAAATTGTATCTGGAGCTTCCTCACATTTTCAGGTGTTCCACAGCCATTGCAATAGCTAAGACTGGATGTAGGGAACACATGAATCATTGTAGCTGGTGCTACATCTCACAGGAAATAGCTCAGATATCATATTTTCCAAAGATGTTGAAGTGATAGCCTGGATCTTTTCATGCCTTCCCTTTTATGCAGGGACTTTCTGTTGCATGATCAGCCTGAACACAGTTGCCTAGTGCTATTTCAGATGACCCGGAGTGTCCAGAACAGCTGGATGAGGCTACTAGATGTATTTTTGGTGAGATGACTACAGTGTCCCGGTGTTGGGAGCTACACAGTGAACTGTAGGACAGCTTGGTTTCAAATGAGAATGCCAATTATCAAGTGAAGAGATATGCATTCATCCATTAACATTTCAGACTGAATTTTTGCTCTTTTCTTTTTTGTTACCATTAGGGATGTTATTGGAATATAACGCAGTAATTCAATCAATAGAACAGAGCCTATAGAGGAAAGTGCTTTAATTTAGAGTCTGGATTAAAGAGCTGCACAGATACCATCCTTCTTTCTTTTCATTCATCTATATACAAAGTAAAGAATGTAGAGAGAGGAGATAAGCAGTGAGTGAACACAGCCCACACACAAGGGCTTCAGCACTGTTAATGGAAGCTGTGACATGTTTATCCAGCAATGAGGGGACACTTATTTCCATGATATATTATTGTTCTCAACATGTCAACAACACATCTGCTGGTAGGAGATGCTGAAACCAATGTATTATTGACATTTTTATTTGCCAGTATATAAGAATGGCTACAATGGTCAGGTCCATAATGGTCCTCAGGTCCAGTAGGCTGCCTGAAACAACAGCCAGAAGTGGAAGTGCAAACTGGAAATAACTGAATTTCTGGAAATATCTGAGCTCAAAGTCTTCCCTGGGAAGCAGCTACACCTGTGTCTTTGTGGTTAGTGGCCATGATGTACTTATCATCTATTAATTTTTAGACTTTTTTTATACCTTAAATATTTTTGACAACCAAAATGTTCTTAGGGAAGGAATTCCAGAAATTAACTTGCATGTTGTGTGGAAAAACACTTCCTTTTGTTTGTTTGAAAATTAAATTTCAGATTATTTTATGTGTTAGTGCTAGTGCTTATGCTATGAAGAACAGTCACACATTATTTGATTCTGTGTGATCCTATTAATCTCTCCATGTCACTTATGATATTCTATCCCTCTATACAAAGTCTCCTTAGTCAACTGTTTTCCAAGTTGAATACTAGTAATCTATTTAATCTTTCCTCATATGGAAGCAGATTCATAAATACATGCGACAAAAATATAGCAGTTTGCTGTAAACATACACATATGTATCTGTACATATACACAAAACTACACAGAAAGAGTATAGGGGCTCCAAATATTCCAACCATTTAACATAGTACAATTCAAAATTGTGACTTTAATTGGTAATTGTAATAGAATAACTTTGTCTTGATTCAGCCGTAAAGGAATAGTTATTTTTGTATCTCATGCCCCCTCCTCCCTCTATCCATCATCCATGTAATTAATATCTGGAAAATACACATTATTCATGATCGTTTTGTCCACCCACTATGGTGAATCATGCAAGTTATCGGCTATGGTGTAGCAAAGCTCTCTTTTGTGAGAAATCTGGTTAAAGAAAATACTGTGACAATGCAAAACCATACAAATAATATGCTTGAATCAGACATTTAGGAGCAGACCAAAAGTTTACAGCCAAAATTTCTTACCAGAAAGTTTTATTCTGGTACATATGCACACAAACTAATATGTATGTGTGTATTTCAATTATCACTCAAATGCACTATATTCAATGTTTGCAGATAGAAGTGTTAATGAATTAGAGACTAATAAATAGTGCAAAAGAAGAGATATGGAAATGATTAAAGATTTGGAAAAAAGGAATGAAAGGGTCAGATGAATAGTCCAGAAATATAAAACTAAAGAATTATTTGTTTACCATATTTGTGTGTCTATAATGGAAACAAAAATTTATGATACAGTGCTTTCTTCAGCAGATAAGCAATAATGAGACCCCATAGCTGAATCTTGAAGCAAAAATTAGAATCAAACACACTCAAATTAGAAATAGGATACTCATATCAAGCAGGGAAGACAATGATTGGCAACATTTATTGATGTTTAAAAAGAATTCTTCAACAGTGTAACTGTCAAAATATGAAAGATAGTGTTAAAGTTCAAACAGGAGTTAAATCACAGTAGCCTCATAGTTGATACTGTATTGGAGGATGCATTAGATGACCACTACTAGCCACCCCAATGGAAAATTTATGAACTGTTTTAAAATTTATCTAGTACCCAGAACTATTTTTAATTCTCTATTAGCACCTTCCTCTGGAGAAATCTCAAAAAGATTTTCACTAAAATACTGCAAGCTGTATTAAAGTCTACCTGCTGGCCTTGAGTCATACTAATTACAAAATTACAAACAAATAATTACAACACAATGCCAGTATGCTGCTGCTGTTGGAAGTGACAGTTTTAATGTATTGTAAGTCATCATAAAACCCGTTGTGCAAGCCTAATGAAAGCATCTGTACTATTTCTTTCAGCCATCATATTCTGAATTTGATATAAGTGGAAATGTGCTGGGACTAATCTTTAACCAAGGCATGATCTGGTAGGTATGGAAAAAGGTGTTGCATCTGCAGGACTGCAGGAATTATCTCTATCTGTGAAAGATTCTTCTGAAATGCTGGTCACATTGCTTTAGTTTAGTGGAAGTGTAATGCAATATATATCAAACTCTGGTACACTGCAATCAGTGTGATCACTTCAAAACTAGTTCTGGGCTAAGATTGTGGGACCAGACGCATTAGGATTTTGCAATGAGCTGGTAAGACCAACTGGTAAAAAGCTGCATAGATGAATCTTATCGTCATGTTGACTGACTGCTTGCTAGACAAGTACCTGGGCTGCACTGTTTTGCTTTGAATTTCAGCCTTTCAAAATACCTTACCACTCTTTTCCCATGTGTCCTCCGAAAAAAGGCCTTAAAACAAATATATGTACACTTACCTGTGCAGGCATGTCAATTTGTCTATAATACTACTGCTGCAGTATTAGTCCTTAGCTCTAGAAGAGGTCCATGTTTCATCCCATTTTTGGACTTTAGATGAGTGGTAAAGAATACCAGCATGTAGAATCCTTATGCAAAAAGCTTGGTCTTCCTCAGGAACTGTCCTCCTCAAGCACTGTTGACTTCTCAAAGTTAATTCTTGCTAAGGCCCAATTTTTCACCTTTAATATGACTTCGCTGATCAGACTTTTTGCTTAGCAAAAGCCCTCACTTCTGCAAAGCCTAAAGGTTGTGTGTTGTGTGCATGTCAAAGAAATGCTGCAGAAATACAGCACAGAAAGAGGCTGTAAACTTCATGCAGTCCCCTCAACCAAACCCCGTTGGGAGGATGCACTGAAGGTCCCAACTGCAGCACCATGGACTTGCTCAGAAGGAGGCTTATGTTGCTGGGGATGAGCATGGCACCACCTATGGCCCGATAATGATGGCATGCCATTAAGAGAGTTGCTGGAGGGAGTCCAGCCCTGCTGCTGCCATGTGAGGCACCTATATTGTGTGCTGCACCTTAGAAAAGCAGCTTAACTTTGCAATTGGCATCTTGGTCTCTGCCTTAGAACTGGCATTCTGATTTCTGATAGGAAACATTTCTCAGGCTGCTGTTCATCACATGATGAGGCTTGCAATTTTATACACAGTTGATAGCACTAATAATTTCTACTACTGTAATTAACCATTTGGAAGACAGGTTGGAAATCATTCTCTACCTGAAAGACGTTGAGGACTGGGTGAGGGATTCAATTCCTGATTATTCTCTAAGAAAACTTCTATACACACATATCATTTTTGTACTTCATTACATGTACAGAATCTGTGCAATTCTAAGCCACCATGCCCCAATATACTCACTCTGGCACAGAAATTGTGACTTGTGTTTTTGTGATACTATTTAGACACAACCCCCTTTGGCTTACTGCTTATTGCAGGGTTGGGATCACATTTACATGCTAATTGATATTTGCAGGGCCAAGAAAGGCACTAGAGCTGTTTTCAAAATAATGTCTGATTATTTAAATTGAACTAAATACATCAGATGAATTAAAAAAGGTTGACTGAATTGTGATAAACATACACCGCCAAAATCATGTTTATTATTAATATATACATAGCACAAATTGGTTTCTCTTTTATCTGAGCTTTACAAATTCTATTGCACATACTTGTGCTCATCTGAAACTGAGTAAAAGGGAGTTTCAGGTGCAACTAGTGAGCTGGCACTATCACAGAGCTAGAAAGGATACAAGCGGCTTGTATGTGTGCATTTATTTTTGTGTACGAGAGAGACCATGCAGTTAGAAAAACTCCTCCCTTCTCTTTCTCTGTGTTTTCACAAAGCAAGTAGGATGCAAATCACTTGCAAGTCTTCCCTGTATTAATAAGCTTTGACAAGAATTTGTCTACCATATAATAAATGCTATACTGAAATATTATTATAACAGCCATAAGTGGTCCAGATTCTGAACTTGTTGAAATTGAGGAGTATTTTACAACTGATTTCCTTGAGGGCAAGGAAGAGGGCCATGAGGTTTTTCTTCAACTGTATACTAGCAAACCCTTTATCTTCTCATTGAAGTTATGTGAAAAGAGGAAGGAGAGATACTAATATAACAGATTCTGTCACGATATTTCTGTACTAGGAAGGTGTTTCCAACAATGTAGATCTATTTCCTATTTTTTAAATAGAAAAAATGAGGCATTCAGAGGGAAAGCAGCGCAGCCCTGGTCACCTGGACAATGATTAAGGAAAAAATAGATTCCTGATCTCTTACATTCTGTTTCATTTGGCCAGGTAAATGAAAGTAATTGTTCCTCAGTCAGCATGGTACAAGAAACAAGATGTGATAAAAATAACATGGTCCCAACTGTTTCAGTGTCATAACCATGCATCCATACATAATAAGGAAAAAACAACATTTAGCAGAATCAATAAACAGTTTGTTGGAATGAAGGACTAAATAGTCATGATAATAGAAGTAAAATAAATGTCAACTAAGCAAATATATTTGTCATAAAATGTTGGTAGTATATTAAGAAAAATAATGAAGAATAAACTAGATTATTTTGGTAATACCTAGCTTTAGGGCTATCCTTTTTTATACAACACAAGTGAGATCCTACCTGAACTATGGAACAAAGTAAGAGTGGATAACATTTCACCAGATGATCATTTTAATTTGCAGAGAAAGAGGGCTTTGTAACTCTGAAAGAAAAAGTTCATGTGGACAATTCTCTCCATATGCCTCCAGTTCTTCTTAAAGCAAGAATGAAGAGTCAAGATCAGTAACTAAAATATAAAGACAATTTTACAAACTTGATTTCTGAGTGCACAGTATGTGTGGCTGCGAAGCATATTGACAGAAGGAATGGGTGGCATATCTATGAAGACAAAAGTCCTACAACAAAGTGGTTATTTTTTTCTTTGCTTTTTTTCTAGGATGGGATCTTTTTATGCTCCGTGTCTCCCAGCAATCAATGTGTTCCGCCTCCACACTTCAATGTACTTGCAGTGCTGGGCAGTGATGTGCTGCAATGTCCCTCAAGAGAGGGTCTTCAAGGCTTCCAGATCCAACAACTTCTACATGGCCATGCTGCTTTTCATCCTCTTCCTCTCCACATTGCCTGCTGTGTACACCATTGTCTCCATCCCACCATCTTTTGACTGTGGTCCTTTCAGGTTTTTTGCATTTCACATCCATCTTTTGTTATTGATGTAATGAACTGCTTCATCGCATCACAGTGAATGATGCAGTAATGAAAAAGATGCCCTGTACAAGGGGTATATCAGAATGTATGGTGGTTTGTTAAATGTATGGTGGTGCAGTCTTTGACTGCTATATTTTCTCCAACTGACAAAGTATTTCACACATCTGTACTATCACTGTGAAGCTGATTCTTCTGAAGTCTTCAAGACCTCCATGTTCACTAGTCCCTTCTAAAAACTTAGGTCTGCCTTGGCTGTGCAAACATGTGCCTTGCATTCAAGCTAGCTTAAATGTTGCCACATTTTCTCCTTTTGTGCACACTACCTGGAAAGTCCAGGACCATTTTTATCATCTTTACTTGCCAGGTAGCATGGCATACAACTACAATGAGTGTACAATAACAGTCAATGTATGAAATTAAAATTTTTAAAAGACTGTAGTCTTTGGTTTTGAACAAAGCAAAGTAGGAGTAGGAGAATAGTAAAAGAGACATCCTGATTCCAACAAAAGATTTGAATAATACATTACTGTTGTGAGTAAAATGGTATGTGAATAATCCCCAATGCACTTTGTTAAGGAGCAGAAGTCTTGCCACATTAACTTCAGCCAAAGGCAAAATATCTGGAAATATGGTTTCTAGCCATCTGCAATGGTCACAGTCACCTGAGAGGGAGAATTTCATGACATGCCAAAAATTCTGGTGAGGTAGAAAATTGCTTGACTTTATGGAAGCAATGATAACAGAGTGATGCAAAGTTAAGATGTTTTTATTTGAGTCTTAGCGAAGAAAGTACAGAGGGAGACATCTGGAGTCAAATCTGAGTAGCTGCAGTTATTGAATTGGATATTGCTGAAATGGTAAGATTACTGTTCAAAATGAGAAAGATAATAGTGCCTGCAAATTTTTCTCTGTCAAATAAAAACTGTGCAATCTTCAATGAAACTTTTAATAGGAGAGGACTTGAAAGTAATGAAAGTTCATTCAGCCTGGGCACAGGTAATACTACTGTTGAGCAGCCAGTGGGTAAATGCTGGTAGTACATGGCTGCATATTAAAAAAAAAAAAAAAAAAAAAAAAAAGTATTTTCCTGTTGGTAACACAGTGTCTCACCTATTATGAAATTTCCATGTTTTTATTTTTTAATCCATCACTAAAGGCAACATAGACAACTCAACAGAGATCTGCCAGGAGTAGGGAAACCAGGGTAGAATTAGCAAAGTTGCAACAGAAGAACCTCTGTGCATGCTGGGGAAATAGTAAGAACACAGGGTGGAATTTCTCATCTACCATGGGTGGGCAGGGGAAGTGGAGAGAAAGAACTGCTCCAAAGAAGAATTCTACTGGCAACATTTTTACATTACTGGAAAGAGGGTGAACATTGAGAACAATGAGTTAAGAAAAAGACCTGTTTGCCAGAAATGCTTGACAAGAACTGAAAGGAGGTGACAGGACACTTCAATGATTGAAATATCAGGTGGCAATTTGGTGACAATTCCTTTAACCAACTAAAACTGCCAATTAGTCTCAGCAGATGTAAAGACAGATTTTACTGGTCTTATTTAGGTAAAAAATTTCAGACTCTATATTGTGAGGCACAACTGAAAGTGAAATAAACAGGAAGAGACTTTTGGAGCATCTATTAAAACACTTCTGCAAGAAAAACTTAGTGTTAATGGTCTAGGGAGAAAATACTTTCTTGATAAGCTGGTCATGGAACAATATGCATGAAGGTTATTATATTGCTGTAAAAATAACAAAAAATCTCCTAAGTCATAGCTGCTGACTTCTATAGCATTGGTACACAGCAAAGAGAGAGGAGAATTAGACTGAACAGTGCTGAACAAAAACCAATTGCAAGCAGACCATTTTTTGCTTATCAATCATACAAAGACAGGATTTGAATTTTTCACCAGGGCTTCACAGAACACAAATTGCACTTCACACTTTGGTTAGTGGTATGGGATCACAACTTGATACACTGATTCTTTGAGGAATGATCTTGGTGCTAACTGCAGTCAAAATCTATTAGTATACAATAAAATTATCGGAGTCTATTTTCCCCCTTAAAATACAGAAATAACATTTTAATTAATACTGCTTTCAGAGTGTCAAGTTTTAAATAATGTGAACATGTAGTTTATTGTCCTTTTCCCAGGTTTGATGTGATGTGATTAACCTATATTCATACTGCTACATTGACATTACAATAATATTTGTATGTGATATGTTGTCAACTTTTCTGTTTAATAGTGGGAAGACTAGAATGTTTGAAGTTATATCAGAGACTCTGGAGCATGACTTCCCTTCCTGGTTTGGGAAGGTATTTGGTTATGCCTCTAACCCTGGACTCATCCTACCTTTTATATTGCTAATGGTGTATGTATACAATATTAACTCAAAGCTTGCCTGATCTAAGGTCTCTTAAGTTTCTTTCGCTCTGAATCTTCACTGCCTGAATATCTAATTAAATATAGTGCTGATTGCCCTGTGGTGAGGGACTTGAAGAATTCATGAGCCTTTATTTGATCATAATTAATGTGCCTTTGCACAAAGGATAATATGCCTTTTTTGTTCAATGGCTTTCTTTTTGTTTTTTTTTGTTACTGTTTTTCAAAAATGTGGCTACAATAATGGCAAAGCTATTAAAACGGAAAAGCCTATAGGGGATCTGAAGTGCTGTGACTCTGATCAGATTGTCCAGTAGGCAGAACAGCACATCATAAATCCTTAGCATGTTCAATAGAAACATGACCACAAAAAGCAGAGTTATTTCCCAGTAACTTTCAGTGAGTCTGATGCCTTGGCCTCTCCTTAATCAATACTGTTCTCCATGCTGTTGGGACAGGACTGTGAGACAGAGTGTTGGAGACTTTATGAAAGAGGGTTGGTAAAGATATTTTGTAAGTAAGTCAGCACTTGGTAAAGAATGATGACCCAGAATAGTCTTTCTCGGAGACTGTATTGAGTCCTGGTTTATAAATGCATTTTAAGCTGCTGTATACAGATATCGGATTATTTAGCATACTGCTGAACTAAAAGTTAATTCTATGTAGAGATGAGCTGGGATTTAACCCTGCATTGTAGAACTGCCAATAAACATAGAGAAGATTACAGAATACAATAGAAATTGCAGAAGGATTTTACATGAGCAAAATGAATTTCTAAGATGAAATTTTGCCAAGGCTTACTTAACATTAATTTCTATTTTAACCCTTGGATAGAAACCCCAAGAATTCAGACTGTCCTCTGAAATACATTGTCAAATCCTACTGTTTTTTTTTAAGTGCTATTCCTTTCTTGGAATCATCCATGGCAAAGATACTAAAAATAAATAAAGAAAAGAAAAAAAAAAAAACCAAAGAAAATACAAGGCAAAAGCGGGCAAAGCATACACAGATTAATTATTTACTGCGTACCTCAGTAAAAGACTTCATATCAGGATTTCTTTAATTGAATCAGGATGGTGGAAAATACTAATTTCAAAGAATTATCACAAAAGTAATACAATACACTGAAAAATGAAAATTGCGTTATGCAATTATGGTTTTGTTTAGAAGAAGAAGGAGGTTGTAATTTAAAACAAAAATAAAAACCTACGCTTTTGGCTGTTTTCTTGGCAGTGCTTGAGTTTGTCTATTGTATTAGTTCAAAAGCTTTTATAAATATGATTTATTATTTTTTAAGGTATGTCATACAAGTTAATTAATTTTTGTTAGTTATTCTTTAGAACACACTTCACAGTGAGGCATAGCTTTATGGAACACCTTCCTTAACTGCTGTAAGATTGAATGTAAAGTATTAATAGACAGAATAATTTCTTTCAGCTTTTTTTTCCCCTGAAGTAACAGTGCCTTCTTCATATTGTAAGGAAGCACATTGTTCGTTGTCAAAATACTGCTACTGATTAGACATGGCAAATGAAGAAAAGACAGAGATTTTATATTAGCACAATTGTAGTTGTTGCTATAGGAATGTTGTGAGAGTCTTTATATTTAAATCATTACCTAACAAGAAATTATTTTTCTTTAAATTTAGCCTGAGTATTTATTATCTCAACGCTACATCCAAATCCTACAAGGAAGCTAACTTGGAACTTAAAAAGAAGTTACAAAGTGTAAGGAATAGAGAATTACTGATTTTTGATTTTACTAAATGTTAGAGAAGCCTTTCAGGTCACTGAAAGATGCTGTCTCTCTCTCCATACCATTAGCAAGCAGAAGAAAATAAAAGAAGAAATAAACAAAAGGCACAAAAATCAAATGAACAAGACGAAAATCCATTTGAAACAGAATCACCAGAGCCAAAGCAAAAAGGAGGCAAGCAAGACGAATCCTCTTCAAATCAAGGTAAGGACCATTTTGAACTCCTCAGGATAAGGAATTCATGTATACCAGACCACAGTCTTCCTCACTGCCTTGACTGCTTCCTTTGCCATGATCTCCTGAAAGATAATCACAATACTGAATCACAAGTACTAGCCTAATCTCCAGTCCATTTTTCTTACTTTGGCTCATTTAAGAAGTACTGCAACATTACGCCACACCAGGCAACAGTAAAAAAGCCTGTGATAGAGCTATAATGAATCACAAGATCTGAGGCCTGCCAAAAAAAAAAAACCAACCTCGCTTAAACCCTGGTCAGTAATCCCTCTTACCTACCACAAACGAGTCATGTCCAAATCTTGCACCCTTCTATCGTATTTTGTTGATCCAGGTCTGCTCAGGACAGCATTTGTCCTCTATGCCAAGTTCAACAGGAGCAGGTATAGTGAGAACAGAGTACAGTAGCAATCCTTATCAGAAAGCCTAGCTTGGTCAGGCAGGTTTCAGTCTGTCCTGAAGGATTTTGCAGGCTGTTTCCTTTACCCTGGACACTGCTAGACTTTCCCCATCATGCACACATGCAATAAAGTCAGTATAAGCTCAAGCCTAGCAGAGAAACCCAGATAGAGATGACTGCCCTTGGAAGAACCATGTGCAAGACATGTCTACAGCCTCAAAACCTGCCAGCTTAACTTTGAAATTGCTACCTTCATCATCATTTCTAGATGATATCTAAGTGCACCTAGCTACTTGGGAAAAGCCTCCACTTCCCTCCATTAGGGTGTTGCAGAAAGACCTGGGGAGCAAATATGATACAAATATCGTGAAAGTGCATTCCCCCAGACTTCAAGCTGTTGGCAGGGGAGGCCCCAGACTTTCCACTACACTCTGGAGTGGACAGGGGACTGCAGGATTTCCCTCTCAGGGAATTGCTGTTTTGAGTGTTCATGTTTTAATTCTGTTCTCCAAACACATTTCAGACAAGAAAGGACAGAGTGGCAATGAAGCAAAGAAGACAAGCCAGCCACAAGAAGCCAGCTCCTCTCAGACACTCCAGCATGCAGGCCCTGCTCCGAACGGCCAGTATCACCCGCAGAGCAGAGGAGGAAACCCTCCTCCATCCATAGCTGTGACGAGGCCACCAGGGCCCAGGGCGTATGGAGTGCCGGGCTATCCGCCTGGAAACCCACGTTTTCCGGGGATGCAGCCAGGAATGCACAGGGGCCCTCCCAACTACAGATAAGGACCCTCAAGCACAGTGTGATATGATGAAGGATGTTGAGGAACAGAAGAGTGGTCCTAAACCCAAACAGGCTGCTGCAAGTGCAGAACCTACTGTGTTCATTGTAAATCTTCATGTGCATAGAAGTTACCCATGAGCTTCAGTTTTTGCAGGATGGGAGGTTTCAGAAGACAACATTGCGTACGTCTTCTTGCATTTGAAGGCATTGCAAAAATATGTTATCTGTGTTGATAGATTACTAAACTTAGGGATATTTATTGGAAGATATTTATTAGAAGAATGAAAAACATTTTGTACACAGTTGATTATTTTCTTAAAAGCCTGAAAGTGTGTTCCTAACATCTTTTCCTCTTTCTTAGAAGCACAGTTCACTGAAAACATAGCTTCCTACAAAGTGTGTGAGTCAGTTATATTTAAAAATTGCATATAGCTTGTCTTCTGCAGGTCAGATATGCTTACCCAAAGATTTCAGATTGTACATGGGAAAACTGAGATCTTTTCAAAAGCTAGGTGATTACCTCTAAAGTCTTTCGGAATGTATGAAAAAGATAAAAGAAAAGCAATGTTCTGCCTGTTGCTATGAAGAAAATTTAACTCCTATTACATTAGCACTTCTAGATAATAATAGTTTTATCACATTATGAAAGACCAAAAATAAATTTTAAAAAGATCAAAGTGATGAAGAAATATCTCCTGTGCAGAAAAACGAATTTGAGGAATAGAGGTAAGACAGTCATGCAAGAATTTCCCCCAAATACTTACCAGGATTTTGTTACAGCACAGAGACACTTGTTATGGCATAAGAATATGTGCTGTATAATCTGCTCTGTGGAATTAGCATTGTATACTTGTATTGACATCTGTTAAGTCCAGTGTGGAACAGGTCCTTAGTCTAATAGGTCTCGTGGGAACACAGGGTAGATGCACGGCTATGTGCGAGCTGATATTACTTATTCCAATGGGACAGGTTTAATTTTATGTTTTGATTTTATTTCCTTGTTCAGAATTTGGGCCTTGATAATTATTTTAAGATTCACAAGATTAATAATAACAAAATTAGACACAGATTGTCTTCTAAAAAAATAAATATAATTCCATTGGAGGCTTTCTGTATAATAGAGGTCCATTTTGTATAGCAGAAAAACTTCAACAATATCTCAGTATAGAATAAGTCTGTGACATCACAAAACAACATCCATGTAATTAAATTGTGGAACTTATTGAAAAAGGCTTCCAAAAAAACCCCAGTATAGACTATGTATCCCCGTAAAACACAATGATCCAGATGTAATTTCCAGTTCAAGCAGTCTCTAAATCACTTGCCATAACCTGGAAGGATAAACCAGGGAAAGTTCACTTTATACTTGACTTGACTCTTGTACTGCTTCCATAAGCATCTGCTATCAGCTGGAGATAAGATATTAAATCAATGAGACCTTTAGTGATCACCAGCATGGCTGTTCTGCATGTAAACACTAAGCACTGATAATCAAATCAAGAGCTAAGTGCAGTGCAGTAACTACAAGGGGAGGTCTTTTCTAGTGAACAGACTGGAAATGTGTTGTTACTAAGGGAAAGGACAAATGAGTTAAGACTGGATCCCAAGACATGTCTGCATCTGGTGTGCAGCGAATCTGGTATTTTAAATATTAAATATTAAAGTACAACTAAGTGCAGTGTAAGTTGTTTCAACTTTCTCAGTTAAGATTTCTAATCTATTGACTTCAGACATGTGGAAAAAGTACAGTAATTTGTCTATTAATTTGAAATCTTCATCTCATATGATTATTTTTTAAACTCTGTATGTTTTTAGCCCAGAAACTTATGTCAGTAGTTTTATTGAAGTTAACTATGGGTCCCAGTGCTCTAGTGCTTCCACGCTTTTAAGATAAACTTTTTCGTACAAATTGGGATTGATCTGTCATGAGACAGTGATTTGCATAGAGGTTTTAGCTCAGTGTTTGCCGACATTCTTTAATAAGAAAACACTGGATATTCATTAGAAAAAGGAAGATTGTTTATAGAACAAGTGAAGAAACTGATTTTAAAGATGTTTTATGGCTTGGTGATCCACCTGAGTTTTTCAAGGGGTGTTGGAATAAATTGGAATTGTAAACTGGTTTTGATACAGTTTAATTCCCTGAAATGTAAATGGAGCTTTACACTACTTACATAGCTCTTAATAAGGATTCATTGTTCTGTTAGGAGCAAAAATTCTCATATTTAGTAGGCTTAGTATTTCATTCTGTGGGGTTGCTTTATGTCATGAATGGGAGAGAAGTACAGTAAGTAATCCACCTACTGAAATTATTCTGAGGTAATTTCTGATACATCTGTATGCTGTATTGATTTTCAACAATAAATGTATTCTCATAAGGCACCTGTGTATGCAGTGATGAGCATGCAATAGCCAACATCAATAACAATAAGAAGACTAGATGTTGCTCGTGCCCTGAGATCAGCATCGGACTGCTGTGACTGAAAACGAGGTATTTATTCTTATTCTTTGATACTCCTAAGTAAAGGTCTTTCATCACTGTGTTTCATGAAGCTATGCTTTCAGTGCTTCCTAGCTTAGTTGTGTTCAATTGCCTGCCGTCTTACTGATAACATAACGTTGACTTAGCAGATAAGATGTGATCTTATACTTTTCAATGTTTTATACTAATTCCACCTTTAAGAAAACATGCTGTTTACTTGGTAAATTAATTTTGAGACTGTAACAATAATTTTGCATGATCAGATTTCAAGTCATGTTTCCATTTTGTACAACCTTTTCCTGTCCCTCCTATATTTTGAATCTTTCAGTGCAAATTTTTTGTCTCTGCTTTTTTTGAAAAAACACCTCAAGCAACTGTCATCCACTTACGCACACAGCTGCTCCTCTGTTTGAGTCTTACACTGTGCTGAACAGGTAACAAATACTCTTTAATAATACTTACTGTGATTCAAAAAATGGCAAATGATCTTGCTTATAGAAACACAATATATTTTTAATTCACTGGTGACACATATAATACTACTTACTTTCTTCTGTTCTGTTAGACCTGCAAATTGTGCTAGGGAAACCCCAGAGCTCTACTATCCAATTACTTTCAATGAAATCAGGGTTCAGTGTTTCTTACCATGCCCCTGATCTTCCTCTGCACAATTTACATGCCATGTTAATAACATTTGGTTGAGCATTTCATATAACTTTTTGTGTAATAAAAGTGCACTTCCCTTTATTAGTGTACTGTTACAGAGGGACCTTCAAAATATTTTGAAGTCCTTGCCAAAGATTTAATTTCTCACTGATTTGTGAAAGTTATAATTGTAAGCTAATGGTTATTGAGTACATCTTCCTTCTCCTATTTGTCTTTTTTTTTTTTGCTGTTGAATTAAACATTTTTATTCTAATGACAAAGTCGTACCCTGGGACTGTGCAATGCTCTCAGACCAACAGGAAGTAAAAGGATGAAAATGAAGTTCAAATCAGACTGAATTCACAGCAAGTGAGAGACAGGACTTTTTATAACATGATCTTTTCAACACTAGGTTTGTAGTAGCTGGGACCTGAAAATAACAAGTATAATACATGCAATAATAACATCCATGGAGATCTGCAGAAATTTAGAGCTGTTGTAAAGCTGATAGAGGTTTACATACAAGGAATCATTTTATTACCCTACATAGTTTAAAAAAAAAAAACACAAAATGCTCAATAGAAATTTAGGTGCAGTTTTAATCTGTCCTGAATTCTTTGCTTCACTTTCTAGTCCTCTGTGAAAAACCAGACTGTTAAACTCATAAAGGCTAGAGATTAACTTCTAAAGCAGGTAACATCTGCTCTGTTTGTCCTTTGTTGAAGAATGAGGTTGTATGAGTTCACTATGAGCTTTATGCTGTCCATGCCAGATACCCAGCCTGTGTTATTTCCTTGAAATCACTTTATGGACCAAAAAAAAAAAAAAAAAAAAAAAAAAGACAATATGGTGACACAAACAATATTCCCCTACCTCCTGTAGAAAAGGTCATTATAATCTGTGTAGCACCCCTGCCCAGCGGTTATAAAAGAGCTATGAAAACCAGTATTTCCGTAAGCTAAAGAATGGTGTGGGGGTCATGACAGAAGTTTCTGTATGGAGATGGCAAACTGTGCTTTACCTGCTGTTTACCATCGTAACAACTGGACTATAAAAATGACTCTGTGTGATTCCGCTGTATAACTGATGTTACCTACCAGGTTATAAGCATACTCAGTGGCAGCTGTACTTCACGTTATTAAAGTCAGGTTAATATTGGAATGTATACTTTTCTGTGAGTTCTCTGTTTTCACCATCTATTTCAGATCAGCTAGTGTCTCTAATGCATTCATAAGCCTAGTTATCAGCCAGTAACTAGGAAGCAGAATTCACCATTGAGGTCTGTGGATATTTTATGGATGTGGGACCTAACTGTAGCAGAGTCTGGAGAGACAAAACACATAAGCACCTACAGTCGATGTTGTAAATGTGAGGGAAAGGATGTAGTCCTCCTTCTCCTAGCACAGGAAGGATGTGGTAGTCCACAGAGAGACACTGCTACACCCCTTTGGTGCATCAGCTACCACTGGGAGAAACTTTGCTTTTTATTGCTCTGCCTGGTGGGTGGAAATAAAGGTGTTTCCAGGGTGTTGTGTCAGAAGAAACAGCAAGGTGGAACGGTGTGACTCCCTGGTAGCCTGGCTGTGGCTTGGCACGCTGGCTTAAGAGAACACAGGGGTGAGTTCAGCAGCAGGCTTCTTCCAGAGGGGCATAGTGCAGAGGGCTTTGCAAGCCACAGCAGGAGACTTAGAGAGCTTCTTCTGACAGCTCGGTGATGCCGCTCTGCACTGCTGGAGTGGGAGGCTCAGATCCTTGGGCCACAACTGTGTGCAGATGAACTCTGTCTCACATAGCTGATTCACACGGTGGCACTAAGGCTGTGCACAAGCGAAAGGAGACCAGGTCAGAGTAACGAGGATGCCATGGTAATGGTTTGTAAGATTCAAATGACAGCATGGTTGCTTGTCAGATACTTACTGAAATATTTCCCTGAGCAAAACTGGACTGTGTGAAACTGTAGGGCTTTGGCTGCTGCAGTAACTGCTTTCGAAGGGAACGGAATGAGGACTGCCACATCTTGGTCCCAGCCAGCTGTTCTGCCTTGGTATCAGCAGAGGAAACAAGGAACAGCTTTGTCCTCCTCTTTCCTGTCCCCTTTTAGTTTAGCTTCTTTCACTCAGTACCACAAGCAAGAATCTGTCTCTCCGTGACCATACTCCATCACAGGCAGCCACCAAAGTCCTACCTACAGCTCCCATGTACATACTGTACATGACAGGCAGCCATTTCCCTAAGTAGGAAGGTTATCCAGGGATTTCATACGTGTCTGTGTTAACAAAAACAGCAGAACCAAGATATTTTTATTGTAGTAAGTCTTTGTCTTATTGCCTAAATGCTGTGGGAGAAGACTGTGTCATAAATTACAGATCCTACTGACAGCTTGCAATTAGACATGTTCCTAAGGTTAGGACCCAAATTTACTACTAGTAACATATTTGGGTATAAAAATTCTCAGTGGAATACATGCTTGTATCTACACTATTAGGAGATTTTAGGTTAATGTAAAGAGCTGAGAGATGTTTGGCATTAATCATAAATCAAGGTAGGAATAAATATCAGCTCCCTGTGTGTCTGGGGAACACCTGAATATACTGACCTGCACTTCAGAGGTCTGATTTTTTTATCCTGCTTAGCATGAAGATGTAAAGAAAGGAGCTTCTACGCCTCATCAGAATTTTCTATTTCTTTGAGAAATAACATCTCAGATGCAGTGCATAGTCCTAGAAAGCTGTGAATCATATCTGCTGAAGCTTTAGCAAAACAATAAAAAAAGAGTATTATACACTTTATCTGAGGCTTTTTTTTTGTCCTTGACTTTCTATTAGAAGATGTGTTGTGTATTTGTACACACTACACTGTGCAGTTAACGTCACAGTTACGTACATTTTGAAAAATATTTGTTATTTCATTTTGAAATTGCACAAGGAAGTTCCAAAACTTGTGGTCTATTTTCTGCTTAAATCCATCGTTATCGTGTGCTCATTGCTATCATACAATAATGAATGAGGTTTGCAGTAAATTGTGTTTATCACTTACCATTTGACTCTTTTGACTGTCTCCTCACCAGCTCTCCATGACTGTGGGGAGAGCTTTTAGTATTTCAAACTTCTAATCCACTGCGAAAAACTTCCTAAAAAATAGAACCAGAACATTTTCTTTCCCTTTCTTTCTTGGAATTAGATCAGAAAAAAGATTCCAATATGTAATCCGTAGTTAATAATAGTCATAACCCATTATCTCAAAATACTGGAGCAGGAAACAAAACTATTATATTGCAGATATTTAAATTGAATAATTCTTCAAGCAAATAGTTTTCAATCAATATACATTCTACTCATGAAAATGAATAATTTAAAAATTTGAACTTTCTGACTACAAAACTGTAACTGTGTTTATCCTGAGTGTTTTACTCCACAAGCTAAAAGCTACTTTTATGCACCGAGCTAACCAAAAGAGATTCAAATGGCTAACAGACCATTAAAACCATTTGTTTGCACCTCTGATAAGGAATGAGTCTTAGCTTTTCCACTAGATAAAATCTTCTTTAAGATCTGGAAAAATTAACAGAAGAAAGAGAAAAAGTGTTATGTAATAATTATAAAATATAAATCTAAAATATTTTCAGAGGTTCTCAAAGTACAAGGGCCAAATCTTCAGCAAAACACCAATATCCACTAGTAAGATGATATCAATCTAATATATATCTTATAGAAAGTAATAATTCTATCCTCATAGCTTGACAGTATGAGACACAATTTCATTGTAATCAACATGGGATTAATTTCTGTCTAGCTGAAGATAAATATGATATATCAAACCCTCTATCTTTCTTTCTCTCTTCCTTTTTGCTAGAAGGATGAAGCAAATGTGTTCTCAGTGTTGTACTATTTTTTGTCGAGAGCATTCTCTTCTTTTCTTTTCTTTTCTTTTCTTTTTTTTTTTTTTTCTTTTTTTTTTTAAATCACTCAATGATTGCTTCACAAATAGAGCCCCGGCTCCAGATATGTAACATAAAGGATGTTTTTAGAAAGTCTGCAAAGTACATTCACTTGTTTAAAGGAATCATTTCTAAAACACTGAGGACATTTTTCCAAACACCTTGTAAACAACTAAGGCTGAAAGCCTTTAAAATCCCTTATACCGTTCTAAAGGCGTATTCTTGTCACCAGCGTATAGCACCAGTCTGGCACCTTCAAGTATCTCTGAAGACCACACATAGCAAGGATACTGGTGGACCTTAAATCACCTTATGTTCCAGTTGCAACCAGATTAAAAATATGGAAGTGTACTTTTTTTAATAAGCAGACTCTTTTTGTCAAGATCAGCCTCAGTCCTTGCCTAGCATGCAAACACAGACTGACTGCTCCAACTGTGCCACTACTGCTCTCATGTGCTGGTTTAGCATCATGCAGATGGGTATTCTTAGATTGTAAACTGTGCTCTCACTAATTTTGCATGCTAAGATAAGCAAGCTCCTTGGCACTTGGCATTTTTTCTCCCCAAATGAACTTTGCTGCACAGTGAAAAGCAAATATTCTGTCATTTCCACACACAGAGGAAAGTGGCATAACATGCATTGGAAATGAGATACTCTGGGGCATGTTGACAAATTACTATAAAAAACAGTTTTCACAGAAACTGAGTGCCCACTGTCTGTCTGTATAATATGAAGTTATTTTCATCACCAGGCAAGACTAGGAATGAATCTATCTCACTAGCTATTTATCTATTTATCTACCTATAAACAGTCTCTGTCCTAGGTTCTGTGACAGCTTGGAAAATGAGACGTCAGCTGTAATAAAGAACACAAAGCGCATTATGTGTTAACATCCAACTCCCTCTCCTGCTTCAGTATTGACTCTGAGAGGTTTTATGAATTACCTGTGAGATTAAGGCAGGTTGTAGAGGCAGCTGCCCTGTACCTCAGCCTTCCCCTCCACATCAGTGTGCTGATGGCACTGGGAATGATGGTCACTAGCTTGTGGGCCCCCATCTTCTAAATATTGCCTTAAACCAGAGAGAAAGCCTGATCTGATTCAGCAAACTGAGCATCAAGATAGGAAATATCTCTCCCTCTCCTTTGTCCACTAGTCTGTGGAAGAATGAGTTAAATTTAAAGAAACTAAGCCACAAGGCAGCCACAAGGAACATTCTTTTATTTACTGCTGGGCTGTCTGCTGACAGATTCGTTCAGTGAAAATACAAATGCATCACCGTCACTACAGAGCTGCCCCTAACCTTTGCCTAGTCTCTGGTTTGGTTTCACTTTGCACCAGGCTTTTAATGATAACTTAGTGGAAGGACACAGCAGGCATAATGAAGAGCGGACAGGTACTAATAAGAACAGGGAAATAACTTGCTTTCCCTTCTTTATGTAGTGTTTCTGTGGTGCAGCTCCAGTGACAGCCCTGGCTGTAGTCCCACCACCCTAAGTGACAAAGTGGTCCAGCCATGGACTGTGGGACCACTCCGACCCAGCAAAGTCAGGATCTGTTTTTTTCTGAGACTGCCACACTGTTTACTTGAAGCATGACGAGAGGCTTCCCACCCTTTCCCAGCCCTGCAGCTACTACTCCATTATGCCACAATGCAGACCCTTACCTGGGGCAGAGAGAGCAAGTTCATGTTTCCTCTCTGTTCATGTTACATATCCTTCTGCTTTCTGCGAAACATGAGACTGGCAATCCCTGTGTGTTAGGTTACGTGTGTTACATCACCGGCGCTATGCTGGGGTGGTCATGCTGCAGCTGAGGCAGGAGGGGATGTGCCCTGCGTTTAACCAATGTTGTTGAAAGAGCAGCCCTGCCAGGCAGTCTTTTTCTGACATCAGAAGTCCTCCTTCTTTTACACATGGGGTCAATTCTCAGGGCTCAGTGTCTTGCATACATAATTTAATGTTATCTCTTTTTTTTTTTTTCTTCTTTTGTATGCAATGAGTATGATTTAATCAACAACGGAAGTTTCTTTCGAATTGCATTTTGGTCAAGAAACCCTGACAGTTCAAGATTACTTTTTCCTTTTTTTCTCCCCATCTAGATTGTGGTTTCTTTGCCTAAAATCTTCTCCAAGTCATTCCCACGTGGGAGAATCCAGCGTTTCATTCCTGTTTTAATGTACAGCTCAGCGAAGGCCCAGTACTCTTGTTCTTCCTCTTTTTGTGCCATTTCACTTTACAGTTCGCAGCAGAATTATATGAGACAGAGGCTAAAATGATATTTGCTTACTTAACGTATGAGTTTACCTCACTGCCTTATATTTTCCATACTTACTTCCATGCTGCAATTTTGCAGAATACCATTAGAAAAAACTGCACTGGTTAGTAGGGTTATTTAGGCCTTTACCTAAGCAAGCCCAGGCTGGAGAGATTTACTTTTATAGATTATGTGATACCTCCAACATGACTCTAATGTTTCCTAAAGGCACTAATTAACTCTTTGAATCCCACCTTTAGGCTGTTTCTGTATTAGAAGTTGCCCCAAAGCCAAATTAAATGAGGTTGGTAAAATCCCTTTTGTATTTTTATATTCCAGAGTGTTTGAACTAGGAGATATTTTATCTCAGTAGTTCATCAGCTTTAACCGAAGAAAGACAAATATGTCACACTTTTCTTATCAATATCCGAACAAAATGAAATTATGTCCCTGAATTCTTCTTGTCTTTCTCTCCACCTTCAACTCTCTCCTGAAATCCTGCTCTTTGCCTTTCCTCCTTGCTGACTGTGGATCTTGCTGGTAGTTTAACTTCTACCTTATTCATTCTATCACTACAAACTATATATACATAGATCATAATCCAGCATTTAAGTATGAATTTAGTAAATAGTTCACTGAATGCAGAAGGATGCCTTGTGCACTACTTTAATAACTGCTGATTTTAAGTTAACTTTAACTCATGAAAAAAAATATTACTATTGCATTCATCTCCCTAGCCACTGCCTTTTCAGTCATTTTTCTGTGTCAAATTTACTGACTGCATCATGTCCTAAACTATAAGTAAACTCTTTGGGGTAGCTTAGCTTTTTTATCAGTTTGTGACGCTGCTGCTGCAGAGTTGTTCCAAATCTGACTAGGATCTTTGAGTGCTACTAGTAAAGTTAACATCTAGATGTGTGAGTACTTAACCATTAGTTTCACATTGGCATGTGCCATCAGATACGAATTAATGTATTACCTGAATGCAGAATAATAAATGGTTTTAAAGCTTACAGTGGAGTAAAAAGTGCCTTTTTCCTTTCCACTTACCTAAAAAAAAAAATAGAAAAAAAAATGACCTGTGCCTTGGATTCTTCCCCAGCAGAGGTCACCACATCATAAGATATTGCCCTGCATCCATGTGAACGACTGCCTTAGGAAAGGATAAATCCTTAATGTCTGATCACGTAAAAGTTGACAGGACTAAGACTGCTAGTAGAGCTTCAGATCAACTGGGAATTCGTGGGAATGCGAGAAGTTTGCTGATATGATGTTTGGACTAATGCTAATAGCACAAGCTTTGCTGTGTTGTGGCTGTCTAAAAGGAACAAAAAATTTAATAAGCCATCTGAAATAACGTATGCGAAAATCCAGGGAAAAAAATCATCTTTCCAATATTTGTGTGTTTTTCAGATATAATAATTGGTAGTATAACTGCTTGGGAATAACTGTTGGTTTCTGCTTTTAAAAGCAACATTGCTGAATCATATCGACTGAACCATAGGCATTTTGGAGGTCAAAATAGTCCATTTATTCTCTCATTTCAAACATGACAATATGTAATGCTTGTTCAAAAAGCCAGCTTTAAACATTATTTAGAAGTACACAGAAAAGGCAAACTGCAAACTCATCAAAGTGAGTTTTCATTTCAGGAGCCTCTATTTGGGAAGGAAAAATAATACCTTCTGTCATACATGTCTTGTTTAAAGTAATTGAATAATGATTTTTGTTTTGCTGGATAAATGCATAGATATGTGGTAATATTCAGACAGAAAAGCCTTATCCAGAATAACTTGGGAAATATTTTTGCAAAGCAAAGATGTTTGGACAAACTGTAAGTTGTTATTCCCTCAGTGCAGGTAGAAAACAGCTCTGCAGATAACCCAGCAGTACTCCATATTGTGGAGCAACTGTAATTGCCCAAATGCCATGATAACGAGAGATCACATGCAGAGATATGACTAAAGAGAAATCCACAGCCTTTATAAGCTGTGGCAGAATAGGGCGGATGGAGACATGGTCCTACCTCACAGAAACTGCCCATGTAGGTATGTATAATGCAGCTTCAAATGCTGAGACATCAGTTGCAGGAGGTTACAGGTACCTGTCTCTTTTTTTTCCACGTCATGGGTGAAGAGGATCAAGAATACCTCAGACTACACCTTTCCATTCCCTAACACAAAACAAGTAGGAAGGGGCAGGAAGGATCTTATTCCCAACATAATGTAAGGCAGAAAGCCAGCCAGATTCCATGCACAGCAGAGGTACATCCAATCCCTACTTTGTATTTCTGCTAACTACAACAAATAAACGTACAGCGACAAACAATATTCCCCCTAGAGAACCTCTAGTATTGCACTGGAAAAGACAAATATCACCTTAATTCCAGCCAGCACTGTGCGATGTGGAATAAGTTCTTGCCATCTCCTGAGTCACAGGCAAACTAAAATAGTATGGGAATCTTGCAGCAAGAAACAAGGAAAATTAACTCCAGGGAAGTATGGATACAAAACCCAGCATCATCAGGATCATTTTCTTCACTGTATTCATTGCAGCAATATTTTATTACTTTTGTAGGATTACTTTTCTGTGGAGTTTTATGATGTGCTAAAGATACACAGCAGAATTGCTCAGGGTATGTTTCAAGCTATGGTACTGTCTCTGCATGTGTGGTGAGTTTTGGTTACATCCTAGCAAGGCTGCAGGAGACTCTGCTGCTTGAAGCTGTTCTTTTAGTTTGGTTTCTCTTTCTAGGGTTAGTCTAGAAGCAAATACATGGTCATCCAGAGTGGTTCAGTTGAGATCCTTCTGCTGGATGGTCAAGGAATCAGTGGATATTTTTCCTGTGTCAGTTGCACCTAGCTGGGAGATATAAAGTAAGGAGCAGTGGCAGAAATCGCAAACAAAGGTAGGCATTTAACTTCCACTTCCATTGTGGATATTCAGAATTACAGAATAAAAAAAATTACTATCTTGCTGCCTTGCCTGAAGTTATCTGAGGTTTCTGTGAAAACATCTTTCTGCTAGCAAAGTTACACTGGTACCCAAATGTCTACTAGGGTACACATAGACCTGCTTCAAACTTTATTGCTACAAGTGCCAAAAGCCAGCTCATCCAGTATAAGCCCAAATTACACTGAGAGTAACAAACTCAGATTCAGGCTTAAACCCTGCCAGCTTTAAACATGTGAACATTGCAGAGCATGACTGACATTCTGTGAACCACCAGGCCAGTGCTCTGCTTTTTCTGTCCTAGGGTCCTGGTGGTGAATGGACTTTGGTGTGTAGGACTCCAGTTTCAAATCTCTGGCACCAGACTTTTCCCGGTGTCTTTTCTCTCTCCAGAAAATACTGATACAGCAGCCTGCACTATAGATGGCACTTTCTCCTTTTCTCCTGTCTCACTTGCAACAAAGCACCCTTGTCAGAGACACTGAGCCAGAATGACTCAAGAGCCTGGTGATTATAGAGGCTATTCCCTGAAAATGCAGGAAACTGTCCCCTAGCCTGTGCTTTATTTAGTCGCCCCATTACTCTTGACTTGCATTTTTTGACTACTGTTTTGCAATTGTTAGCTCGGTGCTTAACATACAAGCTTCTGCAGATTTCATTTCAATGTTCGGAATATGCCCACTTGGATACTGAGAGCTCAGGGCACCTCCTGGAAATGTTCATGGATGGTAGCGTACCTTCCAGTTAGACTGCAGCCCTGAGCAGGGTAACTTTTATGATGTTTTGTTAATCTCCTAGGAGTTCACAGATGTGTTCTAGGAGGGATTTCAATGAAGAGTAAATGAAAAAAAAAAGTTTTTTTTTAAAATATTCTAACTCAATTGTACTGTAGGTCTACACATAATTTATGTGGGACTGTGGCATAAAAAGTATGTTTTTCTCCGAGGTAGATAATGAAATAAAGAATATTTCAATCCTAAGTTAAAAGAGGAGCCTTCCTGGTTCTGCTGTAACTGTATCATTGTTCATTGATGTGTTTCTTATTTCACTGACAGACCAGGTGAGTTAAAGTAATGGTGTGCCATTACCTGCTTGCAGCTAGGAACATTGCCTTTATATAGATCCTTCTGCAGGTATTCTTTCGACAGATTATTTTTCTTCATATATAGGTGGTGGTGTTTTTTTGTTTTTTTTGTTTTTTTTTTTTTTTTTTTTTTTTTTTTTGTGTTGAGGAAGTGTTTGTGTTGTGTTATAGCAAAGGAAAAATGTATTTACTGTGAAGAGAAAACATGACCCATCTGTCACAAATGTCACAGTAGTAGAATCAGATTTCACAGTTAAGCCATTGTCCAAAGCCTTCTTGAGGTCCACATTAATAACTGTCTCAAAGATTGAGCTGAATGACATGCTAAACATTAGTAGGTTATCTGTGGATGACTCTGCTCTTTTACTCAGCTATTTCTTAAGTATTGACAAGAAGGGAGAAAATACAAAAGCTGAAACATAAATTAAATAAATGAATTCCTCTAACTTGGCTACATAGATTCTCAAATGGCTGCTTCTCCTTTGCTAACTACAGAGTATCACTGTAGATATTACTGGTCTGAGGGCCACATTGTGGTTTTTCTGCCTTATGTACTTGCATTTCTTTTAAGTCTAATCTTAAGTATGAATTCTTTAAATTCTCTCTATGAACTCTCTGAATCTGTCCATTATGCTGAGTTTTTTCTACGTAATTTTTTTCTCTATTCTAAATTCTTCATGTATATGCTGACCACTAGCCTTCCGGGATATGTATTCCTTAGTGAAATATATAAAGAAGAGCTATAAAGCTTAGCAGCTGGACTTTTTAGAAGATGACTGAAAACTAGAGTGGAATGTTTAATTTATTGTCATTTTCAAATGTTGTAACCAAAAGTTTATTCTTACAAATGCTAAAATATCATAATTGCCTTGATTTTCCAGTCTGTTACATAACAAGACATTTTCTTTCTATTTCTGCAAAAAGGTTCAGTGTGTTTTTCTACATCAAATCCCTACCGACTTTTCTGCTAGCATATCTTTTCTGTGGTCTTACATATTTTCTCCCTTCTCAGTAAGGATTCTTAATTTACTTTATATCTTTGCTCCTGGTTGTTTTTTTGAGCTTTACTTTTTAAGTCCATAAGGGTTTGGGGAGATAAAATCTTGTCCACTTTATTGACTGGCATCCCTCTGCCTTCATCTGATTATTATGAAGAAGATTTGACCTTGACATTATGGATTTTGCTAGATGGTTGTAGTCCACTTCCACACACACTCACAGATCTGTGCATCAGCACTTTAGAGCAGCAAGTTTTCTCACAGAGAGCACAATGACTAAAAAGTAAACAGATATTTTCTGTTTAATCGTGTAATGTCTTATTTATACAATGAGAATTTTAGTTTTAAATATTTAACTTGTTTCTGGATTCTTTCAACTGGTGTGCAATTTTTTCTGTCCTCACATTTGTTATACATTTCCCTGGTTGAATACCATTATTAAAAGTCTCACCTTCAAAATAATTTATTCTATGCAGCATTCAAGAGAAAGATTAGTTTTAAAGATGTCCATTTGGTTTGTTTAAAAATTAAAGAGCTAAACCGCATCTTTCACATAAAACATGCTTTTGGAAGTTGAAGTAGTAACATCATGCAAGCAGCCCTGAGGCAGTAAAGCACTAGACCACGATGAATAACTGGTTCTTCTATTCAGCACATAGCAATGCTCACAGAAGATGTTTACCTGAATCACATGGATATCCGGATGCTCGTGACAGCTGACACCTCTAGAAATCTTCAGTTTAAAAAGTGTCATCGTGGATGAAACTGAAATTTTTGTATAGGCTATAGAGTGTTCAGACTGGCCTCTGTCATTGACAAGTTAGTGCCAGTATGGACAGTGCTGAGCACTTGATTTAACAGTCAAAAAGTATGTCAGACTCTACCAGATTTGGTGGTTATGGAAAGTTTCAGTCTGTTAGGAATCGATCATTTTGATACACAGCTAGCTTCTTCCCTACAGTTCTTCGTGTGTCATGAAGGAATTGCTAATGAGCGGTGAACCTCTTTTTTCCAGCTACAATAGTGACATAAAACCATGCAAAAAACTGAGTCAAACTGACTCACCCTACTCTCCTCCCAGGCAACTGCTTATGTGCTAGGGAAGTACACACAGGAGGAGGCAGTGAAATTGCTATGACCTTGATCTGGACAGGTATGTTTGGTGTGAAGGAGAAGGCATGTGTATTTTTCTTCCTATATGTCCAGTATGTAAAACTTTTTATTTTTCATAATCTCCATTTAAGAAATAAAATTCTGCCACATTTTTTTCTTGTAAATGTACTTCATAATACAATGACTTACATATAAGCTCATATTTGTATATCAGTTGCACAGTCTTAGTACTTAAACGTAGTTTTTTGTAAGCAAAGTATTTACAGAAAAAAATAAGAATGAAGCAAATAAGCAGTAAACATGTACAACAAACACATCTCATAAAAATTTAGTAATTTGGCTAAATAAAGTTTAAAAAGTGTCTTCCAGCGTACAGGAAGCCA
This sequence comes from Cariama cristata, assembly GCF_000690535.1. NCBI lineage: Eukaryota > Metazoa > Chordata > Aves > Cariamiformes > Cariamidae > Cariama > Cariama cristata. The sequence continues at coordinate 77,330 of NW_009606769.1, read as the reverse complement.
CACACTTAACGAGCCCAATTTCTAGCAGTGAATAGGTCAGTGGAGGTTAACTATTCAGCCTACATATTCACAGAAGCAGGGAAAAGTGACAGATAAAATTTGGCAGGTTTTGCAAGGGTTCCCTTGTTTAGTGGTAGCTAGTATGTACATATAGAAAAGAAAACAGTAGTAGGCGATTCCTAAGATAATGACGTATCATCAGACATCATCTGTCTTGTATTGGTGAATAGTGCAACGCATGGACATTTTCGCTTGTGTTAAAGACAATTAAGGCCTCTCGGAACAGGAGTACAGTGACACTGCAGGCTGAGGAAATGTATTGTGAATGAAACACACACCTTCCTAGGATACTTTCTCATGGAGATAGACCTCTCCTTAGTGTTAATGGCACCAATTATTTGCTTCTGTTTGTTTGCTGAGGTCTAGAGAGAAACATTATGAAACCTAACTTTTCCATCAACAAATCAGCACAATACAGGGTATGGAACATGTTGTTTATTAGACTGTGAAGTATCTTTAGTTCTACAGGAGGACTGCTTTTTTTTTTTTTTTAACCCATTTCTATCATAGCATGGCTAATTGTCCCTGTAAATAACTCCACAATTGTGTTTCTCAACCATATTGAAATTATTTATTATGTCATTGAACATGGAAAGCTAATTTTGTATTAGAATTATAGAATCATTTAGGTTGGAAAGGACCTTTAAGATGATCAAGTCCAACCGTAAACCTTGCATGTCCGAGTCCACCACTAAACTGTGTCCCTAAGCACATCTACACACATTTCCCTGGGCAGCCTGTTCCAATGCCTGACAACCCTTTTGGTGAAGAAATTCTTCCTCATATCCAGTCTAAACCTCTCCTAGTACACCTTGAGGCCACTTCCTCTTGTCCTATTGCTTGTTACTTGGGAGAAGAGACCAACACTGTCGTTGGTGCAACCTCCTTTCAGGTAGTTGTAGAGAGCCACAAGGTCTCCCCTCAGCCTCTTCTGCTCCAGCCTAAACAACCCCAGCTCCCTCAGCTACTCCCCATCAGACTTGTGCTCCAGGCCCTTCAACACCTTCATTGCTCTTCTCTGGACTCACTCTGCCACCTCAATGTCCTCCCTGTAGTGAGGGGCCTGGAACTGAACACAGTACTTGAAGTACAGCCTCACCAGTGCCGAGTACAGGGGGATGATCCCTAGTCTTGCTGGCCACACTATTTCTGATACAAGCCAGGATGCCATTGGCCTTCTTGGCCACCTGGGCACACTGCTGGCTCATGTTCAGCCAGTTGTCTACCAACACACCCAGGTCTTTCTCCACCGGGCAGCTTTCCAGCCACTCGTCCCCAAGCCTGTAGAGTTGAATGCATTGTTGTGGCCCAGGAGATGGACCCAGCACTTGTCCTGTTAAACTTCATACAGTTGGCCTTGGCCCATCGATCCAGCCTGTCCAGATCCCTCTGCAGAGCCTTCCTTCCCTCCAGTAGATCCACACTCCCACCCAACTTGTTGTTGTCTGCAAACTTACTGAGGGTGCACTCGATCCCCTCATCCAGATCATTGATAAAGGTGTTAAACAGAACTGGCCCTACTACTGAGCCCTGGGAAATGCTGCTATTAAGCACCTCCTTTATTAGCTATTAACAGAGAGGTAGCCATGGAGCACAGGGAAGTATGTGCATCAAGAGAAGGAGGCTGAAGTAGTAGAAATCTTACTGCTTTTCTCATAGCACATTAGACACCATAAGGAGAGACTAGCAAAGAAGCTATATGTTTTGGGGTTTTTTTTGCTAACATGGAATTTGGGTATGTGAGCTGGGAGTGCTCCTCTCCTCTTCCTCCTTACTGTTACTTTGACTGAAGTTGTTCCCTCTCATTTGTGATCAAGCCTGAAAACAGGCAACCGGCAGGTGACATGGAGAAGGCACTTTGTATCCAAGAGCTTTGTTGTTCTGCTACTTAACTCAGTCTTGTAAAAGATTTCACCTCTTTCTAATCATGTTATTTTGCCTTTATACCCCTACAGCCACAACAGTATTAATGGTAAGTGTTTATTTCTCCTTCCTCCTTCAGACTAAATCTCCCTCATAACTCATGGATGTGTGGAGCTGTAACTCCAGATTCCTTCTGCTAGCTTTAGCTAGCCCAAGGCCTCCCACATTCATCAAACAGAACCTCTTTATTGCTCAGGACATTTAAAAATAAATGCTTACATTTATTTCGTTTCAGAGAATTTTGACTTAGTACACATAGAAGAAATAGAAGACCAATTTTTCCTTGAAATTCCCCACTAGGAGAAAATGATAGGTTAAGAATATTGAAGAATAATAATTAGTATATTAATATTGAATAAGTAATTTAAAATTAGTGTTTCCTGTATATATCCATCATACTCCTCTGCTGGATAAATATCTGTAGACAGATTATGATTTTCTTGTGTTCATTCATCATCCAAATGTATGCACTGGCATTTTTCCCCGTAGTTTGGACTTCAGCAACGTGCTGTATGAGGGCCTGTGCATTGTGCTGAAAATAGGTACTCTGTTGATTAGTGATGAGGGTTTATAGGAGATAACTTGCATAGATTCTTTTCCCTGAGGATTTCTGGAGATAAAGAAGGTCACAGAATCTTATGTCTATTTTAAAGATTACCATCAACACAGTGGATAAACAGGGTCAAAAATTCTTTATGTAAGAGTTAGCTCTCTAATATGCACTGTGCTTAGCAATACATGCTGTTTGTCCATAGTAAGAGTTCTAAAATACGTGTTGATGTGTCTATGCATAGGAAATATTTATAGTGCAAATACAGTGTTCATGGGACACATTTCTTCCTTCACACTCATACAGAGTCTTTCTTGGCTCTCGAATGTAGTTCATTGTGGACAGTGTGGCTTGTTCTCACTTGGTTCACTTATCTGCCTGTCAGACATTCTTCTCTTCCATGGGCAATAAATCTCTAATCTTGCTCAAATTATGCCTGTCTCATTCTTGCTGTCACCACATGGTGTGCTCCTTCATCCTAAGCATGGTCGCTACATGTAATAAGGAGCTATATTCAGAATGAATGTAGGATTCATATTACTGTAGACACCAACCTGCAAAAAGTCCATAGGTAAGGTCTTGACAGCTTGTACCATTTGGCAAGGTATGATGATACAAAGGCATTATTCTGTTTGTCACAGCTGGATTTGTGCTGTATGGATCATGTCATATTATCGAAGCTTCTTAATAGTCCATGAAAGAGGTACTGATGGCTAAGGGATTTTTCTGCACTGACAGTGAGAGGATGGTGACCAGTTGCAGTGGTTTGTTTAATAACTTGAAATGCATGTCACAGTTTGTCAAATTGCTCTTTATGTCCAGAGCCATCTTGGATTAGGGTGTATTGAGCATTTGTATTTGTTAAGCTATAATTTAGTTATAATCTTTTACTTCACATAGAACTATAAGCAATATGAGGTTACAAACTAAAATAATAAAACAAACCTTTCCTTGCTGGTGTTGCTTCTAGCTTGCTTTCTTCTAAATAACCCTCAGTGACAGTAATTTTTCTTGGAAGAGTTAGCTACTTCTATTCTGCTACCATTGAGGACAACCTTGCTGTATTTTGCTTAATACTTCTCCCAAATCTGTCTGCAATGCCTGCTAGTAATGTATAAAACCAACTGTGGTCTCTTCCTCTTGCATGGCCAGTTTGTTATACTGTGTATGAACCATCTTTGTTGCTGCCCCTTGGGGACTGTTTCATGAGTTGGATTTTCATCAAACCACCTGAAACTCAGTTCTGTTTATTGGATCTTTATGCCTCTCCAATTTTTCAAGCAACAGGTGATTTATGCCCTTCCTACAAGACTCTGCAGCATTTTATTTGACTGAGTTAGTTTATGTTGTGCTTCCAGATCTTTAACTTTTGTTTCCAGAGCAGTATATTCATCAAACCACTGTTTTTCTCTCAGCATAGCAAAGGTTATAATTCAGTCCTTAGGGCCTCCCACTAAGTTCACAGGGAAATATTATTCTCAAATAATAGGACTCTTTTTTTGCTACTTTATTTTAAAATGGACTTTTCCTAATAAGGAGTTATTTAAATCTCACTTTTCAGAAGCGGAATAGATGGAAGACAACATTAACTACAGGAGAACTGGACCATGACTTGAATGAGGAGAGGGAGAGCAGAAGGATCAGGCAGGATAAATATGACCTGACAGCAAACATGATGATAGAAGGGCTGGGGAAAGACTGCATCTGTTAAAGTCCTTCACGTTAAGTCTTACAGAGATCTTAAAATGAGATCTTTCAGGATCTCAAGGTGATTCTTAGCTTTGCTTTCATTCCTTGTCAGACTCCTTATGCTTCTGCCATTGCTCCTTTCCTTTCTCCCTCTTTTTCTTGCTCTTTTCTGCAGTTATCTTTTAGTCCCAGATAGAATATCCTACTCTCCTCCCCCAAACCCTTTTGCCTGCCAACATCTCACATCTTTCAAATTCCTCCCTAAAACCTACTTCATCAGGGAATTTTCACTCCTTATCCAAGCCAGATGCCTTTCTTGCTCAGAATATTTTTTCCATATCTTCTCTGTCTTAAGACCTGGATATCTGGCAGTTGAGGTTTATCAGTAATTTTCTTTCTTGAGACAGAGTGAGAATTCCTTATGGCTTCACTATTTTGACAGAAATAGCCTGAGGGTCCCTCTATCCTGCTGTTGCCGTTCAACAGCTTCCCCTCTCTTGAAAAAAATGTGTCAGAGGCAGGGGAGAGGGCAGGGATGGCCTTGATGATGGCAAGGCAATGGCTTTAAGGACTCCGAGTTTCTAGGACTTGCTTTTCTATATGGTATAAAATTGCCCGAAATAAATAATGTTCCAAGAAGACTGCAAAAGCATCTTCTTGGTCATACTTTCATGAAAATTAAAGATATGTATTCAATACTGTTAAGGAGATAGACAAGTAGTTCACTGGAAAAAGAAATAGTCCCATTCAAATCTGCTGGGATTTTGCTGTACATTATTTACTCAGGCACGCACTGCTTGGGAGAACTATATGAAAAATATCACCATTTCAATCCAAATATGAATTAAAAATTTAGCAATTACTGCTGACTGTAGCAGTCAGTTTTCAGGGGCTTTGAAAGGAAGTGCAACAAGGTCATTTCTCTTGTTAATTTTTATTCTCTGTGAAATGTTGACTACAACTACACTAACGTTACAAGCAATATTTACATACAGATCAACTATTGCTCTTCTCATCTTTCACCCCAGTAAATTTTAATGGTGCTGCTTTGGCGTGTAACAGGAGTAATAAGATAGTGATTAAGCCCAGAAAGAAAGGGCTTCCTTTGTGGAGTTTAAGTCCTCATTTATTCCTGCCCAGACTGGGTGATCACAAGCCATGGTACCCACATGCAGATACAATGCAAAGAAATAGCAGATATTTCACTGTCAGATGGAGTGAATACTGTGAACACAGTTACAAGCCCTCTTAATTGTGAAAGGACTTTTCTTGAGAGAAATCCACTCCTGACCTTGACTCTGAGCTAGTAACTGGACGGTTGAGCTAAAAATGGGACCATATTCTGAAATTCTTCTGGTTTGGACACTTTGCCATGCACTGTCAAGTAATGTGCTTTTGCAAGGCAAACTGGACTACACAATTTATGGAGCCCTTGTTTGCCTCTTTCAAACATATCTCAAGTGCTTTAGGCAAACACTCACATGTTGAATTCCTTGAATATAATAGATGCCAAAGGGTGTATCTCTTTATATTGGCATCTCTTGGGAACAACCTCAGTGTGTCACCAGATTAAGCTAAAGGTATACTTGGCTCTGATGCAAAAGTTGTGTGTTTCACCTTGGTTGAATGACAATATTTGCAAACAAAAAGTAAAAAATTTTTCAAAAACCAAAAAATGACTTTACAAAAAGTAAAAAATTTTGCTCTTCTCTCACTCTCTCTCATGCCTTATACACACACGGAGACACTTCTCTTACTCAAGGCTTTTAAAAAAGTAAGAACTTAAAGTCACTACTAGATGCCACATTTTGATCACATGGAGACATTTACATTGACAAAACAAGACCATTGCCAGTTTTCTTTTACCTGTAAATATGAGAAAGACTGTCAAACAAGAACTAAAATAGATTTACAGTATTGCTGAGAACAGTATTAAAATAGTCTAGGCATTGTAAAGAAGAATACATATATGCATGCAAGAATTGAGTTGATGTTTCTTCTATACCCTTCTATTTATGTCGGGTTTCCCTTTCCTTGGGTTATATTTCAAAGTCATTCTTCACTTGTGCTTGCAGTTGCATGCAGCATAGCCTGGTAGGACTGGATTTGCAGTCCTATGCTGCCAAACGACACTGTGAGGAGATGAGAACCAACTGCCTACATAGTACACGTTCAGAGTAGAGTTGCTTTCAGACTAGCCCTAGTGTGCTGAATCGTTATTAGTGGCTGGATCATACCAGACACAGGCCAAGTGTGTGTCTTCTGGTTTAGTGTAAAAGAAAAGGCACCCAATTTTCCTCCTCTGTATCACTTTTCCATGTGAACCAAAGAAGGTAAATGGCATCCTGGCTTGTATCAGAAATAGTGTGGCCAGCAAGACTAGGGATCGTCCCCCTGTACTCGGCACTGGTGAGGCTGTACTTCAAGTACTGTGTTCAGTTCCAGTTCCAAGTTATATGCAGGCATATGAGTAGAGTGAAAATGGAGCGGGTATAAATCACAAAAGAGACTGGCTTCCCTCACTTCCCTTTCTCTTCTTTCCTTTCAATATTTCTTGCTTGTTATCTGTTAAGACTTTTTTGTATACTTATCGCTATAAAGCCAAGTGCTGACTTGTTGCAAATTGTCCAGTGTTCTGTGTGCTCATAGTTTTCCATTTATAATCTGTCAAAGAATTAGGAAGTTTTTTCTCCATGTAGCCAATATAGTATACTTCTGATGACCTAAACACACGATTGAGACAGTAGTGACTCCTTAAGTATGTAAAATATGTGCTATGTAGTGCTCAGTGGCAAACCAGTGCAATAAAAATGACTAATGAAAAGTGCAATACTAGGGTTTAAAGGTGGACTTTAATATTGTCTAATATTATCCAGATTACATTTGTGTAGTATGAACAAATTCAGCAGTTTAAGAAATATATCTAGAAGAAGTCTATTATTTTTGAAAGACACAGAAAAGCATCTATCTGCTAATTACTAATAAGTGCTTTTGTTAAGGCCACAAAGAAAAGAAAATGCAAAGAGAGCTTGCCATCTAGCATTTAGAAGAACACACAAATTCAAACTGTACCTGTAGAACATATTGGAAAAGGAACATTTTCATAGCACTACAGAGGTGTTCCATGGAAAATAACAAATAGTTATTTCAGGACGTGAATTTCAAAATTGGTTAGCTGTGTACCAGACCTTAAGGTTTCCCTTTCTCAGTTAGTCACATTAAAAATTTCCTACATTATTTATATTGTTAATGTAAGCAAGTACCTCTTGTACAATCAGAAAGCAAAAGGTTAGTGAATAATTTGGGATATATGACTTTTCAGAATTCAGATAACCTTTTCAGATTCATTTGAAGATGCTGAATTCTGCACCTCAATCAGCATTATGAGTTCTTCTGTGGGATTTTGATTGTGACAGTCTTAACTTCTGTGTATTCATGAAGGCCATATTCACCCCTAGAGAAAAGAGAATGAAGAGCAATATTTAGGCTAATGCTTTTTACATGAGTCATGTCCTGGATGGGATTTTTGGTGGTGCTGTGCAATTGGCCAGATGTATAATAAGAATACTGGATGTATTTGGAAGAAATTTGTGCAGCTAGACTGCTACTGGAAGCCTTTTGAAAAACTACAACAACTGTGTCCCAAGAAAAATAGGAGAGAGAGGGCAATTTAACTTTTGTGCAAAAGAATGGTGTTTAATCAATTTAGTGCATTTCTAAACTGGGTTTCTGCGCAGCAAATCAGGCACATGTTAGGTCTTCACAAACATGCCCAACAAGTTATCTGCAAAAGTCTTCCTCTGATGTCAAGAGTTTTTTCTACAGTCAAAGAATAGACATTTCGTCTCAACTAAATGGAGGACATAATTATTCCACTATGAAATCTCTCAGACAGTGAAAACCACTTATATCTTACTGATATGTTATTAGCATGATTCCACCTTTACATTTCACATGATGAGACGAAGCTTGCTTGTGTGCCTAGATGTTTGACATCTGATGCAGTCAAACTATTTAGACACAACTGATTGTTTTATAGAACAAGGGTTTGCTTCAGTATAATGTTAGCCAGTTCTCACTGCCGTGTTAATAGATACTTATGTATGCGAAACAGAAATCTGTGCTCAGGACTTTTGTCCTGTGGGAAAACGTTTACTGATTCTCTTAATTTTTGAAGAGGCATTCTGTTAGTACATGACATTCAGTAGTTTAATTCATAGTCCAAGAATTATACAGGGAATTTTATTCTGGGATTCAAGGAAGTCAATGGCTTGGCACACTGACTTCCTGGTTATTTCAGTCTACTTGTTTCACATCTATTTCCGCCCCTCATAAACTTGTTTGCCACATGTTTACAAAAACTTTTTCCATGGCAGACATCTGTCTGGCTAATTCCTTCCTTGCCCTTTAGCAGGAATATTTTTATTGGTCCACTAATTGTGATTTTGAACCAAGCATTAGGAAAAATTTCATTTGCACAAAAGCTTAACTCCTTCAAAATGCACTGTTATAGAGAATATTAATCTTTGTGATACTCTATTATTGTTTTTCTGTTATTTCCAGTAAATAAATCCCCAAAATATTTCTGAAAGAGGCTGTAATTCAGAATTTATCACCTCCCAATTTTTGGCACCCAGCAAATGCATAACAGTCCTTAATAGTAATGTCCTAAATTACTGGTTTTTTTCATTTTGACATTTTGTAAAGCCCTCAGCATTGGCATAACTCTGTTTCCTTTGAAGTCAGTGATAGCTTTGCAATCAGGAGCAGGATGAGTCCAGTGATAAGCAAGCATGAAAACCCTAGCCTTTATCCCTTAACAAAAATTATGAAAAAAGAAAAAAATCAGCTCTGAAGTACTTTGCCTGTACAAACGTATTTTAATTACTTCTATTATTCATCAAAAGTGCCATACATTTGGCTTAATAGAAGGAAAGCTTACATGTTTTGATTTTTATTCATTGCTTTAAAAATAATTTGTTGTTCCCAGATACATGGCATTTTTAACAAAGGACTGCTTGTGATTTACATTCCAAAAAAAAACTGAGAAGACATAATTCTACTTGACTTAGTGAATATGTATGATATCAAACTTTTCATGATGTAACACATTACATGATTCTCTTGCTAATATGAAGATCAGGATGAATACAGATAAGACAAGACATAATTCAAATTAAAACTGGACTAAACCTTAGAAGTTTGAAAGAATTTGATTAGCTTATAATATCTGTATACTACTCCATTTCTAGTTTGGGAAAAGAACAAAGGTCCAAAGACTATAGAGGACTGTTTTTCTCATAATTTAGACCAAGCTGGAACATATTGTAAAAACATTGTTGTCACTAGCCTTTTTAACTGAAAACCCTTGTTTATATCAAGGATTTTGAAATCTCTTGTGTTTTCCAAAACCTAGCATTTAAAGGGGATTCCAGAAACTACACACACACATGTATCTTCATGCAAATTACGCTTTCTATATGTATACAAAAACTGTAGACCATAAACACAATGATCAGTTTTGCATATCAGTAGACCGCAAGCTACTAAAAATGGTCATTTTTAAGAAGTGTGTATCTAAGTAATTTTCTTACTTGTTTTATAGAGGAATTCTATGCTTGACATTGCCTCTGACAACAAGAAGCCTCTAAAGACTATGTAGACTGATTTGACAAAATGTCAAACTGGGGATCCTAGTTATGAATGTTTAAAGTTGAATTTTGGGATTGTTTTGCAGTTCCTGTGAAACTATATTTTTTTAAAGTATTTACTTACATTTCTCTTCCATTTCCTGACATCTTAAATCCTCCAAAAGGACACTGAGCAGAGGCTGCACTATAACAATTAACCCTGGAAGAACAGGAAAATTACTTTTGACAGTGTGAAACAACTTTTTTCACTTCTGAAAAATCAATGCTTTTCTGTTGACTGTAAAAAACCTATGGTGATATTCACAAACTATATCTGAGTAATACACTTGCAAAAATATGTGTACTTCAAGATTCAGAGAAACAAAATATTACCAGAAACTACTCTTATGATCAGGGTTCTAACACTCATCAAAGGTCTTCAAGCAGAGTGACAGTCATATCTTTCTCTGATAGTTGTGATATTTACTTGTGCAAAGTAAATATTAGTCACAGTTAGGTCTTCTGCAGGTACACTTCCAACAGATAAATTCGAATCACTTCAGTATATGTTTAGGAAGTTCTGTTTGGTTCTACTCAGTGTTAAATCGTATTCTGTGTTGTGGTTAAGAATAAAAATACAATAATGAGTAAGAAAGGAATTTCACAGGGGAATTTGTAGTATGAAGAGTTTTGACAGAATATGCATCCTGTTCCCTGGCTGAGAAGGTATTTTTGTCTTTCAACATTGTCAAATCAGAAGTCTCTATTTTCATATCTTATAATTTCTCCTGCTGCCAGTCTACTGGTTTCAACAAAAGAGGTTCTGCCTGTAGTTAAGGATTCCTAGACAGACCAAAAATCACATAAGAATAAAAATCAAAGATTCCACTTTTGTTTTAAACTTTCTTCTATTTAAAGCAGAAACTTAACTTATTTTTAGAAAGCATATGTTTTTAGGTTACAGGACCTGATCCTGAATTTTTGCTGGTTGCAAGTTCTTTCAGATAAAATGTAAATTGGACACAGGTTTTGCATTCAAGTAAAATTGATTGTTCTCTTTCTGATGCATTGATATAACTTTTCTGCTGCCTTGATATAACTGTAGGGCAATACAAGTCTCTGACAGCGTTAGTCATTGAACTCAGTCTGCTATTCCTCCAAACTTTCACTCTTGCATCTCCCATCCTTTGCCTATCCAGCTTCATGGATGTTGCCTCTTTCTTTTCTGCTGCCGGAAATAGTCATCCTTGTACCTGTAGCAGTTGTCCCTCACTTGGGTTTCCCTCCTTTTTTCAACCACATTTTATCAATCTTTTCCATCACAGGTGTGGATGTTCTGCCCAGGTTAATGGCCACAGAACTTCAGATAATTTATTTCTTTACACAGTCCAGAAAATGATCTCCACAAATTAAGTGTGTATTGGAATATCCCCAGATCCTGAATGGAAAGTGGCACTCTTACTGTATTTCCTTTTGTCACCTTTCCTTTTTACCAAGTCAATTTCCTTTTTCAGACTGAGTTTCCAGGACAATTGTGTGAACACTTACAAGAAGTATTTATTTAATAGCATGCTAAGTATGGAAAGGTGAGGGGAAGAGAGATGTGGGAGGATAGCATTCATCTACCTCTTTAAAGATGACAGGGAATTGAAATATAAAAGTAAAAAGTAGAGCACCCAAAGAAGTGTTAGAATGTCCTACATTTATTGCCATTGGCACCTGCAGTTCTGAAGGGAGAATTAAAAAAGCCATTACTTACCATACTGTTCCAGCCTGAAGAGCAGCTGCAAATGTCAATGCTTTATCAATGTCTTTGGTAAAAACTGCTGCTGCTAAGCCATAGGTGGTATTATTTGCCCTCTTGATAACTTCATCTACAGTTTTAAACTTCATGATTTGTTGAACAGGTCCAAATATCTGTTTCAAACACATGTAACGCATGAAGTGGACTAGAATATCTTAGTATTGTAAATAATTTCTATTTTTAGAATTTATTTCTGTCAGATGGACTTATTCCTGAATTCATTCAGTCAAGAGTGTACATCTCAGAACAGAGTTCTAAAAAGGATTATGAATTCACATAAAGATAAGATTTATGTAGTATGGAGCAAATCAAGATAGTCTCTTGTAGAATGATTAATAAAACAATAAAACAATAAATAAATAATGAAAACAAATAAATAAAGATGAGAAGACACCCTCCATAAAGGTAGTTAGCATGGAGTCACAGTGTGTTACATTTCTATACTGCTTACAATGGACTGGTATTTTCTTGGTAAGCTCCAGTTTCAGAGTTGGGAAAGATATTAAACTTTTCCTTCCCCTAAACTTTCTATTAGACTTCTATCTCTGCAGGTAGCTCACAACTGGGCACGTACGCCAAGTGAAACAATTAATTCTGCTTTCCATATGGATGTTATGTGAGATAACAGTCCCTCAGGCTTGGTTTTCTCACTACCACCGCTCTGAGTTTTCAGCCAAAGGTGCCCATGCCCACCACAGAGTGCAAGGCTGTGTAGGGCAGGGAGGGCATTACCACACCTAATTACTTCCAGTCCCATAGATCATGAGCTTTCGTGATTTTCCTGGAAATTGTTTGGTGCTAGTTCTTAACTAGAGTTGCAGTTACATAGATCAGAAGAGCATTGAATGTTCCCCCACTGTTCAGAACCTGGATATTCCTTAAATACACTCAAAATAGTGTCAGAGAAGCAGTTCTTGTACTGCTGACCCAAAGGAAACTAAAAGATCAGTGAAGAAACATACTTTTGTACAGTTTCCTATCTGGCTTCCAAACTGGCAGAAACAATCCAAATTATTTCTCATACAGTTCTCTCCACTTTTACAGCTCTCTCCCCATCACAATTAACTCTTGCTGAATGTACTATGTATGTTCAGCAGACTTCAGCAGCAGTATAGCTGGCTATATAAAGACCTAGGTTTGTAACAATTTTGAAGGAGCTTTCTAGTATGAAGAAGTATAACGAACATCAACTGCAGCACAACTGCAGCAGTTATTAGTCAAGACAAATGTAAAAAAAGAGAGAAGAGGTCATGACTGGACTCTGAGGCTGTGTTTACAGAACTGTTTTTCTCAACAGCATAACAGCTCTGCACTCCTAACCTTCTTCCATTCCTTACAGATGATCACTGATGCTCTGGCACTGCCACCTTAATTGGGTCAGTAAAATCTTCTTCTGTGGTGTGTAGATACATGTGCAAACTGATCTAGATTAAATCAGCCTGCTGACGCAAACCTCTGCTTTTCTGTAATTGCCACCAACAAAATGCCTATGGAAGCACAACCTAATTGTTTTCTTTTATTGCAAAATAGCTGCTTAACACATATTGTGTTCAAACCCCAACTTAAGTGGTTCCTTAAGCAGCACAAAGAGTTTACAAGCTGTGCCTTCAAGGTTTCCTTCTCTGTTACAGGTTACCATGACTCTGATACGTGAGAAATGGGCAGTGTGGGGTGATGATGTAAACAATCCGAACCTCAGAATTTCTTATCTACTGTCAGCTTAAGCTGGACCCTTTATTGGCAAACCAGTGTCATGCTCCTCTCCCTCACCTCCACTCAGTTGGTAAAATGGGCATCAGAAACCAAGAAAAGCATTTTAAACACCATCAGGATGGAATGACAGATTTACCGAAAGCATTTTTATGTAGCTATTTGACCTTCTGAGTGGATATTTTGTACAGACACTTAAACAGACTATCTCCAGTTAGAGTACAGACTGCCAAGGATTTATTTACCTCTTCTTTGGCGATGCGCATATCATCTGTAACATTAGAAAAAACGGTGGGCTGGATGAAGTAACCTTTGTCTCCCCATGGACCTCCTCCACATTCCAGTTTGGCTCCTTCTTTTTTCCCACTCTCAATTAGCTCGAGGATTTTGTGAAATTGTTCCTTATCTATCTAAATGAAAAGATATTACAGGGATGAAAAGAACATACACTGATAACAGTTGTTCTTCTGATTCATTAACTAAAACCTAAAAATGTTTCAGCTTTGTTCAGTTGCGTGTGTTGAAGTAGAACAGCTGGAGAGCTCTGCAAACATTCTTGTCACTAACTTCTCAAAACTTTGCAGGCTTTTCTCAAATAGACCAATAATCAGAAATTCTGACATAGGAGAATCAACTGTAGAGGGACTAATAACCTGATTTTCTTTAGTACAAAAAGAAAAAAACCCTACAAATTAAATGTGTTTTACACTTCTCCCAGTACTCTTGCCAACTGCAAATAGTTCATCAAAACAAAAATGACTGAGCTTGATTCTGCAAAGATAACAGAGAGCTTGATCTAACCAGCAAGACTCTTCACTGCTTCACTAGGTCTGGTAGATTGGCCATACTGTTTTCCTGAACTATTAAAGGAAGTTAAAAAGCAACAAAAAAAATAACTGAAATTTCGTGCTGGTTTTGGTTCATTCTGATTTATTAGTGCAATAAAGACACATTTGTGGTTTGAGAAACAGAGATGGCAGGTTGTTTACGGTATGAAGCCAATCTCTGCCCCTCCACTCACCCAAGCCGGCCAACAAATTGAACATAAGCCAAGTATATTGCAGTTTGGCTCTATAGTATAGCAAAATGCATAGTCTTTGCCTGGAAAAGGAGTTTATGGTGGCAGTACAATAGCAGCTTTCTCTAACCCTTTGCAGTTTTCAGTGACAAAGTGGATAAAAGGAAATAGTATAAATGGAATCTGGAAACAGATCGTATATCATTTCATGTCCTCGTCTCTCTAAATCATCCAATCACCACTTCAGGCCTGAAGGGAAATTGTGCACAAGATAACATTTATGTCAAGAAAAACTTAGTGATAAAGCTTGTTTGGTAGTGACCTCTAACACCCTCTTTTTTTTTCAATTGGTTCCATTTTCATGATTCTTTCCTTCATTCTTTCAGAGTTCAACCCTTCAAGCACTGGCTCATGAAGATATCGAAATTACTTCCAAGGGGACTCTTGCACAGAAGGTTCTTCTCTGTGATCATACTCATCAGTCAGCAGAGTAGGGGAGTATCTTATGCTCTTATTCACTCAATAAAAAGGTTGCATTTCAGTTTAAGCAACAGATTTGACCATGATCATAGAACGCAACAATATTTTCAAAGGTTCCCGTGAATCCTGGATGTGTATTAGATTAAATAGCTATTCAGCTAAAGCTGTGATAAAAGCTTATGTTTATAAGGATATGAATTTATAAGGATATTTATAAGGAGGTGATTTTTAGTTCACTGTACTCCCTTTGTCATTTTGCTTTCAGACAGTTGCCTTACTACATACTGAAGACACAAAATTTCTGGTACCCTGCTGGTCAAATAATTCTTGTGCATAAACATCTTGAAGAGAAGATGAGATTTAGATGATACAGCTCATGTTGCTGTCCATCGTTCCTTTGTTACTGTTATCATAATTATTTTTCTTAATAATGTGTAAATTAGCATATATATGATTTTTTGAATTCCAGTAGGGCCTTTGGCTCTTCTTTGGTGCCCACTGTGCAAAGCATTATCCAAACTTGCTGCCTGAGGGAGGTGCTGCCCCAGAGGGCCTGTGAACTGGAGGACAAATATAGCTTCCAAGAAGACTCTGTGACAAGAAAGCACAGTGAATATGCCTGGTATAGGCTGTAATTTTTTGTTTCTAGAAAGAACTAGACAAAGTACAACAAGAAATGTGAAGACAAAGAGAGATATTTAACATAATTACCACAAAAGAATTGCACCTAAACCGCATGGTTACAATTTTCTGTTAAATGGGATCATACCAGTTCTAAAAGGAGAACCTGTGAAAAAGTTAAGATTTCTGTTAAAGCTTGCTAAGAAGAAAAAGAGATCAAGAAAAGCAAATGATAAGACTGGAATAGAAAGCAATCTTCATGCTCTTTCAAATGTTTTCAGTAATGCTTTTTTTCACATGTTTAATCTTCCTTTTTTTTTTTTTTTACTTTCATCTCTCATTTAAATTGTTAGCATGAATTTCAAACTCAGTAAAGCCATAAAAACATGAGAGTGAATTCCTGTTAGTTTTGTAATAACTGTACTCCAGACACCTGGATTTTACTTGTTTCAATCTTCCCTTCCTCTGGCATTTAAATTTATTCAGCTGAACATAATAGCTTGTTAGCAAGACACATTGCAGGATATCAAAATAGCATCCTTACTGTTTTTAAATTCTCCAAAGCTTGTGTGGCTTGGAATGCAGTTCTCCAATTTGCTTGGTGTCTTTGCATAAAATGACTGAAATAACTAATGAAGGACACATTGCACTATCTAACATGTGGGAGTTACTTTGTCTCCAGATTTTGCTTTGTCTCTAATACAGTTCCTTTATTCTGTGACAGTCGAATATGTGCATAATAGCTCTGCCAAGAAAGTATGTATCCTGTAGTACAAGCTGATGTAGGAATAAGACTCTAGAGGAAAACTAATGTAAGAATGCTCTAATGTTATCCACTGAATCCACAGCATTGTGATAGCTATGTTTTTTAATTTTGCATTTAACATTCATTTAATAGGGAAGCTGTTGACACAGGCTTTTAATATAAGCAGGAAAAAGTATAAAATGATGCATTTTAATTGTGTAATATTCTAAAACTGAGAGCAACATAATGAAACACTAGCACCTTGAAAAAAGAGAAGAGACACTATTAAATTTCATTTCCTCAAGCTACTTACTTACAGTGGCACTATTGGAATGTAATGTTAGCAATCTCTGACATGGGTGATCATACTTGTGCTTTTACAGGTGTTGCATTGGAGCTTTCTGAAAATATTTCAGTTCTATATAATTGTTCCCATTCCATAACAAAAAAAAAAAACTAGAAAAGAGAAAGAAACCTCACCCTTAGACCTATGATAGTGGCACAACAAACCATCACTCCTGGTCCTCCAGGCTTAACTACTAGACAACTGTACTTAGCCTTGAAACTAATGCAACAATAGGTTTAGAAGTACATTAAACTGTGATGTCGTGTCACAATTATATTGGAAACACATAACATTACTTACTTGAGGGCCTTGCTGTACATCAGGCAACAGAGGATTCCCAAGAGTATACCTCTTTGCTCGTTCAATGCTCCGGCGAACAAACTCATCATAAATAGGCTCTTCCACAAAAATTCTAGATCCTGCTACACAACACTGTCCCTGGTGGTAGAACAGACCAATATGTGCAAATTCCACAGCAGTGTCCACTGCAAAGAAACGCAGAGTTCATCAGAACATAAACTTGAATGTTCATGTCATAAACACTTTACAAACCTTTGTTACTCCATCTCATTTGACTTTTTAGCACTTTTAATTTTTATGGTCCTTTAAAACACAGGTATTCATCCATTTACTTACATCCAAAACTACTCTCACCAAGAGCAGCACAGTACACTTAGACAAACATAGGTTCAGGTGTTCTATATGTAATGTAGATTTCAACATTTTTTGCCCTATCAGCAGTACCAAGAGAATTATTCAGTTAGAAAGTTAATAAACTTGTATAAGATCCATTTTGCTGCTTTTAGTTGTGCATTCATGTTGCGTTAGGATGATGTTTTATTGCAGTAAGGGTGGACAGATTGTCAGAGGCTCATATCCATTCAGGACCCACCAATTTTTGGTAGCAATCTAGCTTAAAATTATGGTGTGATCAGAAAACATTAAAAATTGCTGTTTCATTAAACAGGTATAAATAATTTACTGACAAAGAAAGAACATGGGACTTGCAAAAGTAACAGTTTTATATAATGAAAATTTTACTAACAGTCTGCGTCCGCAAATATAATGTTAGGACTTTTTCCTCCAAGTTCCAATGTAACTCTCTTCAGATTGCTCTTCCCTGCTGCTTCTTTAATCAATTTGCCAACCTAAAAGGCAGGGAGAGGACAGCTTAATCTCAAAAAACTTGTTATGACCTCAATAACATTTCTCTGAGTTCCTCAAAAATAAAAATCAGTTCACAGTTGTCTACTATTCCAGTAATCGTAGAAATGAAAAATAAAAAAAAAGAAAAAAATCGAAAGGAGGAGTCAGGATGCAGATACCTTGCAATCTACAGACCAGGAATAGTTTCCAGAAGAATTTCCCCCTGGACACACATGTTAACTGCCAAAGATGTCTAGTGTTTTTTTGGTTACCGCCACTATACTTACTTGTATCTGTAACCTAAAGTAGGCACCAATTTCTTCTCTGCCAGTTGTTTCCATTAGGTTGAATTTCCTCTGTTTTATACATGGGAAAGCCCTTTGATGCACAAAGTTTATGAGAGAAAAAGTAGATATCTATGCTGCCTGCATGGCCAACTCTTTCTTATTCCAGTTTCTCCCTTAGAGGAAAGCAGAGGAAATGGACACTGCAAGGCAGAACCCCTATCCTGCTTCTTTCCATTGATGGCATAATTAAAGGAATGACTTAATATGAATTGTCCTGGAAAAAATGTGAAGGGAAGACATACTTGTAGTCCTTGTGGCTAACTGATCATGTGTAGTAACCATCAGATAGCTTCTTTGCTCTGCCAGCCTTCCTGCCTTCATTTCTCACTGCTAAATTACACTGTCAGAAGAAGAGGACTGTCACCAAAGTCTATGAATACACCCTCTGGTTCACTTGCCTTTGGGGGGACACAGGACACTGCGAATTGTAGTTGTTACTGTCCATTTGGAACATGTGTGGGAAGTTTCTCAGCTGTCGGGGTTTTGGGTTGTTTTCTTTTCCTGTTACTTTAGAGCTAGAGGTTTCTAAGAGTAAACATAGCTCTTGCACTCAATGTGCACTGATTCTTGACATGAGGCAATGTTATTTATCTTCAGAGTGTACATTCAAGAAGTTAAGAGACCAATTGGTAGCTCTACCATGTAGCATGCATACAGAGAGATAAGATAGTGGACTGTGTTAACAATATAGTTATATATTGCCTGCACTGAGAAATCTTCAATCATATTACTCACAGTTCTTCAGAGTGAAGGTTAGGGAAAATTAACAGTGACTTTCTTTTCAACTATTAAACTGATACATACGCGAATGCATGATTTCTAAGGCCACCCAGATGATCATCAGTATTATTCAAATACCAAAAAGCCATCATCTCACCTAACTGTTTGTAGAACCAGGAATGAGATTTCTAAAGTACCTTCCTACCATCCTGTTGCTATTACAATTAAACAGAATGGAGCACTGCCTGCTTCACTTTTTTCATTTTTAAAAATAATAAGTCTTTAAAAAGGAAACAAACAGAAAGTTATGAAAATGTTTTGTTTTTAAAGGACAAGACTGGAAATAGCCTTGGTATACTAGAACCTATTTTATCTCGTGGAGTGCCTTTGTTTGAAGGGCTTTCCTGTAATACAAACATTGTTTAAATATGTTTAAAGTTAATAATAACCAACAAATCATTAAACAGACTTTGTTTAACAAGCTAGCAGCCAAAAGAACGAAAAAGGTTAAAATAGTTACATAGAACAAGTTAGACATTAAATCATTACTGGGAATCAGAGGGGCACATTTCCTGCTTGTATTTTCTTGCATTCACTATAGTACCTCTGTAGAGCCTGTGAAAGCTACTTTATCTACATCCATGTGGTGAGAAATTGCTGCTCCAGCGGTGGGTCCAAAGCCTGGCACAATGTTCACAACTCCAGGTGGAAATCCTGCCTGAATTGGAAGAGAGAACCCTTTACATTTGGGGAAGGACAATGACTAGAAGAACGTGTCTCATATAGTCTTACTTCCCTTTTCAGTTCTCCAGCCAGGTTTTATCAGCCACGCAATTATTCTCAGCCCTAGAGCCCCAAATGTGTTTATTCTCATGTGATTTACACCCTTTTTCCCCCATCTGTCTCTTAGGCTATTGAACTTGCTCTTTTATAAAAAAGAGAACATTTTATTTCAGTTCTTTTTCAGTGTCATTGCCAAGGAATATTTGTTTTTTCTTTTCTCCCCCAGTCAGATGTGTAAAGAAAAAGATGTTTAATTTCATGTCTGCTTCATTAAAGCCATTTGAATAATTCTGTGTGTTTGCTGACTTCTGCTCATTATCCCTCACGTTAGATGGAATTTAATTACTGATCAGCTGACTTACACTGAAATTCTGTTAAGAAAAATGATGGAAATAGTACTTCAAACTCCACGTCTTTGCTTCTTTCTCTGGACATGGGTTGAAAATAGAGGGTGGGCAACCTGAGACTTTACAGTACAGAAGAGGCAGATCAGCTACGAAGCATGAAAAGCTGGCTACCTGAGACATGCACAGTATCAGTATATTGCAAATTTTCTATTTAAAGAAGCTTTTACTGTGGACCAAATCAAAACTGTTGTTTCCCACCAGTTTCGTACTTGTTATCTTCCATTCATAGGCAAAGTAAGTTATTTTCTTCCAACAGCTTGTCAGGCAAACTCCTATGGATGTGTGTGGCTGGATTTCCTATCAGTTTATGAAGCATCTATGAGATCTCAATGGCACTTGCAGAGAAAGCATAGAATTAAAAGACGAAAAAGATGCATCACCTGTATTATCACTTAAGTAAGCCTCTTTTTAGTATTAAAGAAGACTTTGGAATTATATGCAAATGTTCCATTTTCATTTGGAAAATGGTGAATTTCAGGTGGTGAGTTACAGCTCCTAAATCTCATGTCCTGTGTTACAGACACCAGAAAATTACTCTTGTTCAAGCAGATTTGGTTCCTTACAGGTTCATGCTCAGATACATTCTATTAATGCTTTTTATGCTCATTTAATATTCCAGATTAACATTTACCCCGGAACTAATGAGACAATGAGGTTCCTTCCATTTGCTCAGCATTGTGTTTCATAATTAATTTGTAGAGAAAAGTAAGAATAATATTTTTTATGGGACTAATTCACATTGTCTCACTTTGGGCATTTAATTTCCATGTCTGAATTATAAGGTATTTTCTACATATCAACAAAGGAGCCTTGTGAGGACTATTAAGAAGGATAGTGAGGATTACCAATAGTGACTATATTTTTTTTTTTAATGTGGACACTTGAGAAGTAGAAAATTAAATTAGATCTTCAGATCGTTTCACAAGTCTAAAGCGGCTGCTAAAGTGACCACTGAGGTTTTGATCACTGTCAGGGATTTGGCCTTCAACTTTATTTGGGTAATCTGGATGTAAATTAAAACTCAGCTAGACTTGGGTGAATAAATCTTGAAGGACTTGATAAGATAAATATTTGTCTTTTTTTAAAGCTCCACAATATCTACCAGATAATACAGCAAAGACATCTAACAATTATATACTTAAGCTTCTCATCCAGTTGAACATTGAAAGAATAGGTAAAATGAGAATCATCTTGCCTTTTACTAAAAGAGCTCTAGCATTTTATCAGTCATTACCACATTACCACTCTGTAACTGTTGTAAGTGTGCATGAAAATGGACCACTGATCACAGTCCCACTTATGAGCTTTCCTTTCGGGAAATCAGAATATCAGAACAGATATTTCATTAGACTCAGGTCAGAACAAGTTACTTTCCCTGTAAAGTAGCATTTTTCAGAGAAATATACTTTCTGATACTTATTGTTAAAAATTAATAGAGAAGGTATTTTGGAATTTTTTTTTTTTTAAAGCAATTCCTCCTCCCCGATATTATCTAATAGCATTTACTATGTGATGCAATAACAGCAGGACTTGGTTCCTTCCTGATAGTCATTTAGTTTCTGTGAAATATTAACACATAACTGGTCAGTATGCTCTGCTGAATCATTGTTTTGAAGCAGAGTAATAAAATGTGCCGAGTCATTTCCATTAACACTCTGCAAGGTTACTGCGCTGGTGATTATTGACATCTGTGCCAACTCTTCAAACATGTTTGATTACATTTGTTGATTTTATTGGGATAGCTAAGCTATTTAACTGTTCTTCTTTGGGTGTTTGCTGGGCTGGGCACAATAGTCAACATAACCTTGGAGACACTGGAGAAACTGTCACAGTCCTTGTACCAAGTGTATTCTCCTAGTTTCTGTGTGAAGGGAGTTCACAAGTTTGTTACCAGTTCAATTTTACAGCTCCCTGTTAATAATAAACCCAGCTGTATGAAAAGTTTTTTCAGTTAAAAAATAATAATAATTAGCTATAAGAACAGGTCCTTTTCTGTGATAACTATGCTAATAAAGTCACTGCCACCCACCTCTAAGTACTCTGCTCTTGACTCCTTGTTTGCTTTTGACTTTGAAATGTACTGTGCTTTTGTAATACAAATACGTTTGCCAAGGAATGGAGTTTACTGAATTGCTATTGTGGGTTTTTTGGTTTGTGTGGACTAGGCTGAAAGATATGCATGCTTTTGCCCTGGATTTGCTTAACTGGTTTACAATAAGGTAAGTTCCATAGTACAAGGCTAGACATGCAATGAGAAGTACTTGCGGAGGACAGCCTGGCTTATATTACCTCTGTGGCATTTCAGCTGCAGTATACACTTACATTTCTGAGAAGGGCAAAAAACTCTGTTGATGACTTACCTCTTTAATTAAGGATCCCATGTAAAGGGCAGTCAATGGAGTTTGTTCTGCTGGTTTGACAACTACTGTGTTTCCACAACAAAGGGCAGGGGCGATCTTCCAGATGAACATAACCAATGGGAAGTTCCACTGAAAGACAGATGAGAAGGTGTATCCTATTTCTAATACATCGCCAGAATGCCTTTGCTTTTTCTATGATAATAGAGCAAATTGTCAACCGGGTCATTGAACTCTTTGTTGAACTCTTTTCAGAATTAAGATATTTTGAAAAAGCGACCGGCAAGCCATGTTATACAAAGACCAGTGATTTTGGTGTATGTGAGTCCAGGAGATCCAAGGTTTTAGTTAAAATCTCAAGAGACAATAAACATACCCCTCTAACAAAGCCTTACAGAAAGTTGCTGGATTAGAGGTGAAATTGGGAGTTTTGTTATCTTAAATGATCACATCCGTCATCAATTCAGTTTTCTAAGGGAGACAAGGTAATAACATGTAACACTGCCCCTCTTCTCTTCCCTGGAGGTTTCACTGGCAGCTCTCTATTGTGGTCAGTCCAGCCAGACTGTCGAGCACCTGACTCCTTTGGACTCTCTATTCAGCAGTACGAGGGACAATATGGCTGGGGGAAAAATGGGTTGCCCCTTTGAGAATATTTGTAGGAGTTTTGGAAGCATTGATCCCATGAGCCTCTCTACGAAAGATGCAGAATGCCTTACTTTTATGAAAGTAGGGAAAAAAGCAGTTAACAGTTTTCTATTATGTAAGAAAGGCTTGGAGAAGTATACATGCAGCTGTTCTTTATCTCTCTCCTTATCTCATTTCAGTCTCACCCCACCCACAAAACCAACAGGAACACAAATAACACAAAGTAAGGGATTATAGGGTTTTCTGGATCTTCATCATTAAAGTGGAACTGTGTGAGTGGAAGAGAAATGGAAATTATGAGCCAGCAAAAGTGTTTTGCAGTGTTCATGTGGTCCTGAAAGTTCTTGGTTTATGTAAAAACCTCCAACTTGGTGGCTTCACATTTCAATGGAGAGAAAATAAAGATATACTCAGAAGTCCCTGAACATTTGATAAGGGAAGCCAGTGTATGTACCAACTGCTTATGCTTTCGGGATGCAATTTTATTTAGAAGTGGCCACATCTAGTGTTTCTAGGTCTTTAGCATATCTTGACTCTGAGTGCTTTACTTGAAATATCTTGTGCCTGACCTACAGGAAAATCTAAATCAGCAGATTCTCAAGCTCTCCTAGAGTCTGGATCCAAATGTGTTCCAGTGATGTTCTCTAAATCAATGCGGTGGTCTAAAGAGATAGCAAATCTGCAAGCTCAACTGAGAGACATCTGGAACATGTGTGGGACCCACATGTCTGAGTAAACCTGACAGACAAGCTGGCTATTTCAGAATCTGGTAAGCAGTTAAGCAGGTCAGATCAGGCTGCTCACACCTACCATGTGCAAAGAGGTGAGTGGATTAGGACTGTCTAGTGCATTTTCACAGCAACTCACTGAAGCTGTGTAGAGTTGACAAATAAATATAAAAGTTGAGTTCCTCAGTGTTTTGAATGTTCAGACTCAGGCAGGTTTTTAAATCTTCACTTAAAATAAGTGACTTCAAAACTGGGAATTTAGACACTCCGAACAGGAGTGGGGAACATTGGGAACATATGACTCAGTATCACTGTGCTTATTGGACACATTCTTTCTGTTGTTACTTGTACCATCAACATGGTGAATGAGTCTTTGTTATAAATAAATAAAGATCCAGCTATCTGGATACTGTACAGAGCAGAACAAATATTTTAGGTGCTAAAGAGCTTAATGCTTATAGGCTGTAAATATTACCCTCTCCTACTTGTTCATTTCTAATTCTTTCAGTTCCAACAAAACACAATTCTGTCTTTCAAACTGATCCCTGAGTCAATCTTTTGGGATTTATTTTTCCTCCATATACAGGAAGGAGAGAGAAAAAGCTGGACAAGACTGACTCATCAAAAGCTCCATGCAGCAGAATTTGATGAGTACTCAGAATGATCTCTATCTTTCAGAACCTGAAAGTTTTTGATTGGTAATATTTCAAAAATGCACTTGCATAGACAAAATTTCAAAAACATTTCCATTTGTAACAGGAACATTTGTGTTTTACATAAATAGCTGTGACTTACAGGAATAATTTGGCCACACACCCCAATAGGCTCGTGTCTTGTAAATGTAAAAAAGTTTCCATCTAGGGGAAGAAGAAATAAATTAGACTTTCAGACAAGGCACTTGCAAGAAACAGTTAAATCAGAAAGAAGACAAAGTTGGATATCAAACTTTACTGGATACAATTTTACTTATAAATGATATTTTCAAAATCTTAGCTATGCAAAAAAAAAAACCCTGAAGTACATCTGGATTCAATACCTACTTTCTTCATAGCTCCAAGGTTTGATTCTGCCAATCTGACTGACTTTTTACAGTGATAACTCTCCTTCTCAGTATGGTATGCACAGCACACCAATGAGCATTCCTCATTTCTTTTTTCTCTTATCACCTTTTTTTTGTAAAGTGCCCTTTTAAAGGTTACTTTCAATCCTAGGTACATATCAGACATTTTTTAATATTAGATCTTAGCTTAAATCAAATCCATTAAGTATAAAATTCTCTTTGATTCAAATAAACATGTGTTCCATTAAGCCTAGTATAGAGATCTATGTGAGGCAAAAAAGTTGGAAGTATTTATCACTCTAGTTTTCCTTAATTCCTTCTTTATTACCATTCTTTTCTTTGTCCTTCTGAGAGAAGGCAGCTAGAAACAATGTTTTGATAAAGCTGCTTAATGGGAGAGGGAACATAATGAAATTTCAGCAAAATAAAGAAATGTTTCCTCATTCCTGTCTCGTAGTACTCTTCCTAATACATTATCCAATAACTGAAACAAGTGTTACTGTCTGTGCTAATCTTAGCTTTAATAAGCAAATACCTGGTTTTCCCTGCAGTCCACTGCATAAACTACACATTGCTATGCAAAAGTAACCTACCAGACTTCTTAGATGTACATACAGGCTAAAATCTTTTGGTCAATAAACAATACTTATTAGTGGTGTATAGAACAAGAAATAGATGTGAATACTGCACTAAATATTTAAAATGAGCACTATGATAAATCTCAAGTAACCTGTATTAAGAACTATCTAAAATATTTTCCATTCAAACGTTTTTTGTGTTGCACAGCTTTTAGAAAAAAGGCAATTTTTTACAGATCACATTGGCTTCAGTTCTGTACTTTTGTTATCTCAAAACTACTCACCCACTGGAACAGTACGCCCATGGATTTTATCAGCCCAACCTGCACAGTAGTGTAACGTTTTGATACAGGCACTTAAATCCATTAGGTAGGCATTGGAAAAGAGTTTCCCACCATTAATGGCTTCCATTGTCTGCAGATAACAGCAATTACAAAGTTAATATCAAATATTGATAATGGTTCTCATGCTTGTACTTTGTAATTTAGCTTTTGGTTGTTCAGTTCACAGATTTTCAGCTTTAGTACAAATACTTATATTCATTCCCCTCAAAAGGATACTTAATATTTGAAAAACTCAAGGTAGCAATTTACAAATAAGAAATTTTCACAATGGTTTATTTCCAGTGAGCTATGCAAATAACATGGTCATGGCATATTTGTAATAGTGAGGTGTTCTGAACAAACAGTGACATTTCTTCCACCTGAATCAGTTACACTGTTCTAGTTTATATGAAATATTCTAGAAGTGTAGATGAAAAGATCATCTAGGAGTCTGTGCAAATGACTGATGCAAGTAAAATGAGTGGTCTCCCTCAGTCTGTTTGCACTGACACGCAGGGTAAGCAGTAGTTTCCTGGAAACTGTCATGTTAACTTAGGATCCTGTGCTGTTTAATTATTAAAGAACATCTTTCTAGGTGCTTAACAAATGCAATTAGCAGCTTATATGAGCAAGAAGACTCAAAGCATGGAATAAAATGCCCTAAAAATACCTTGAGTGTTTGATGTGCAAAGGAAACATCTGAGCCATCAAGAACTCTTAATGGAGAAAAATTCGCTATGAAAAATAAATATTTATACAGAAGAAACTCTCTTTTATTGAGTAACTACTGACTGAGTTAACTAAATGTTCTTATTTGAAGCTAGGCCTGAATCTCCATACGATGGATCTCCATGCCAGGCAGGTATAAACCTTTGCAATAATAATCAGCAAATACTCATTCAACATATATAACTTTTTATCTGACCAATTCTGTTCCACTTACAGTGCTGTAATGATCCCACAGAGACACCAGCACTAAATAGAGTTGATTTCCAGCCAAATCTAGGGAGTGTGGTTTGGATTAATGCCATTTCAATATCCCCAATTGTTGGGACATCTATTTAAAGACCATGTGCATTTTTTAAACAGTGTCAATATCTTCTTGACGCTGCTGGAACTCTTTTCTCAAGTTTTCCAGCACGGAGACACTGGGGACCTTCACCTTTGTCACCAATCCTGTTAGGATATGTAGTAGGAAAACCCCAAACTATAGTTTCAAGATTTAGTCAGATCTTAGAAATATTATTTTCTTTTCTAAATTTGTTATTTTGTATGTCCAAGATTCTTTAGCCTTTCAGGCTGAGTCCACAGACTGATCCTGCAAGTACAATGTTTCATCAACAACTCCTCTGTGAAGTCCACAGTTTTAGTTAACTGAACACACTGCAGGTATCATACTTGGGAAGAGAACAGAGCAAACAGAGAAGCCAGCAACACTAGATGGCTTTCAGCAACAAGGAATGGATTAAACAAGATATGGCCCTGCCATTCCAGGCAGTATATCTGGCAGTGTTTTGTTCTGTTTGGATGTGGGAGAAAATTCTTCCCTGGCATCAAAGTTATGAACTCTATAGCTTTAAACATCACAACAGACTGAAACCTAAGAAACAAAATGCTCAGTGGCTCTTTCAGTACCCTGCTTTGACCTATTCTTCCAGTAGTCTACCCATAGGGCTGCTGAGCCTCTGGAGCTTCAGGAGGGGCATCTTATTATTTGAATAACTGAAATGGAATAATTTTGATCCTGGCCAGATGCATGAGCACAGGAAAATGCCTTTGCAATGAGCTTTGGGGATCTATTTTGACTTCTAGTGTTTACAAGGCTATTTGCTATTCTATAGTACTAGTTCTGCAGTGAGGATAAGCTGCGAGAGGAGAAAATCTCTCTCATTTTGACGAAGTCTGAAAAGCCCTTCATTCAAACACAGCTTATCTAACAGAGAAAAGTAGTCAATAATGTGAATAAGGTGTAGGAAATAAAAACAAAGACAGTAAAACAGAAATTTGAGAGGGGCCCCAGAGGAAAGCAATACTTTCATATTATAAACATGGCAAGTGGAAATAAAACCTAACTTAATGTTTCAGTTTTTCTGTGGAAAAAGATTTCTACTCCAGCCTCTTTGCATGTGTAATGCCTTAGGTTGTACAACAAAGAAGCAAATGCCAGCTTATCTGGTATTTAACTGAAAAGGGGGCATACTTTTCCTATTTAAAATGTAACTCTTAAAATTTTGTCTCTCTCCACTCCAGTAAATCTACTGTTGTTAACGACACAAGTTTCAGTCACACAAGGTTTCTCCTGAGAAATCTCCATCAAGGTGAAAAGATTCATTCAGAGAAATAACCTTGTTGAAGAAAAGTGTAAATTTGACAGTTGCAGAATTTGGAGTTCAAGGAAATAACTCAGTTCCTTTGAATCTTCATTTTTGTTTTAAAAACCTCTTTGGGATACATGCAAGTGTCTTCCCATACTACAACCGTAAGGACAGTAGAATAGGCAATAGATTCTTTGCAGGTTTTACATAATTTGAAGGTTTAAATTTTATGAATTTATCAATGGTGTGGTTTGTAGCTAATAGCTAAATACTTCAAACTGTAGTTAGATCAATCTGAGTGATGATCCTGAATGTTGTATACTCCTCCAGCTCTCTTAAATTTTGGACACATTTGGTAGAAGACCAGGATCCATCTTCAGGATGGTGCAAAAATTTATCCTGCCTAAATGTTAATTCTAGAAGGTGCTTGAAATAGCAAAGAGATCATCTTAATGATAGCAACATGTGTGGGATTTAAAACAAGAAGTGGGGGGCGGAGAGGTGGGGGGTGGTGAGGTGAGGTACTCCACTTTATCAAATTGGTGGTGCTTTTCTCTTTTCAATGTTCTTTCTTGCCTTAGTGCACAATCAGTAGGTGGTGGTGCTACAATTTATGTGTCTCCTGTTAAGAGTGGTAAAATGGCCGATACACAGTAGTTGGTAAAGACAGGACATCAGTCCCCACCTGCCATGTTCTTCCTACTAATAAGATTCATTGCTGCCTTTAGTTCTGGGTAAGGTGTTTCACTTACTTCCAGTTGCAAGCTGGAGTTAATGAAGGACCAGTGACAACAAAATACACAGTCATGAAATTCAAAGTTTCCCCTAGTTCTGACTTGTACCATCTATAAGATAAGATCATCTATCTGAGCCAGGCTATGAATTTAGGCCTTGATTCAGGTGTTGGTTTAGACATGTGTTAAGCACATGGTCTATATTAGTGTGTCCTTAAGAAACAACAATTTAAATTGCATCGATTGTAGGCAGCTTAAGTATCATCTTAAAGGTAATCAAGTACTCAAGTACTTTGTGGATGTGGGGTCTTAACAGACCAGAGTGCCAGCCAGCTTAATGAGGTCCATTTGCAATATGGATGGAAAACAAATATTGAGACAGCCTGACTTTCCAAGGATTTAGCATGTCATGCTTGCTTATATCTGTCTTTAAAAATCAGGATAAGTCTTTTCTCCTAGTCTTTTTGTTCACATATTATACTTTTGTTCACATATTGTACTCACGGCTAAAATCAGACGATCTCTTTCAACTAAGTCAGCCAGTTTACTCAAGAGCCTTCCTCGCTCTGAAGCATCCATTGTACGCCAGGGTGATCCAAGCTCAAAAGCTTTTCTAGCTGCTTTAACAGCCTTGTCTACATCTGCCTGTGGGGAAAACAGAGAAATTTTTACAATCAATAGTTGATTCTGTCATTAGTCTTGTTGGTTGTTAAATGTACAAGGTGTTTTGCCAGATAAATGAGAGACACTAACCCCAATCTAATTAGAATCAGTACAGTAATTTTAAATACATGGGTTATTTTCTTTCAAACACTTCTGATCTCATTTCAGCAGTGTGAAGTTGTATGAGAAACAGATGGGTTCTCAAAGCTTCTAAAATAAAAACATATTAAGGAACTCTATTTTTAATATTTAGATTTTCAGTCCCTCTGCATTCTAGTGTCTGTAATTGGAGATACACCCACCAGTTACGCTACTGAAGAAATTTAATCTCTTTTATGTACAGAGAGATGCCCAAATCTGCAAATTAAATATTCTAGTACTCAAGGTGTGATGAAGACTAGACTAAAAAAATCTGTTCCTTAGAATGTTTCATAAAATGAATACAAATTTATTATTGAGGAAGACAAATCAACACATTCATTTTTGAAAATTTTAAGGAACTTTTGTTTTTAAAATAATTTTAACAATTGACTAGTTCACCAGGTTTAAAATGCTAAGTCTAAATATTCTGAAGTCTAAGCATTGTCTTTGCATTAAGCAAGCTAATTTGTCAGTCCATTAACATTTTTATAGCACAATTTATTATTTATCATTTGGTTTTCTATAGCAGGAAAATCTACAATGAAGTATATGAAACTCTCTTCTGTGAAAGTGTGTTCTAGGATACACAAAACCAATTAAAACTCTCTTAGGAAAAAGCTTTCAGTACTTGGAATTCTTCTATATTTCACAATCCTTGTAAAAGTTTTCCCAGGAAGACAATGACATGAAAACGAGGTTTATTTTAGGTTTTTTGTTAGAAATTTAAAACAAATTTCAAGAAAACAAAGGAGGACTCTATTCATGGCATATTTCCCTGAGCAATTTACGTGCATTGTTTGAAGGATTTCTTTCAAACTTTTCTTTGTACTGTCGATTGCTAGAGTATCCTCTGAGCAAATCATTATCAAGGTTGACTAAGTCAGCAAAGTTGACTAAGTCAACACCAAAGTCAATTGTTTGAAACGTGATCAAGTTCTTGAATCTTTAAACAATGTTGGTAGCCAACAACTACTTTTTAGAAGCAGGAATTGGAGTGGGTAAGTGGCTTGGAAAGTCCAGCACAGACCTGTTAGGCAGGAGGCCCACAAAACTTCCTCAAGTTCTTTCCAGAAAGTTTCAGAAAAGATAGGAAGGTTCTCTACAAATAGCACAGTCATTATTATAGTGTAACACTGACTAGTCATCTACATCAGGTAGCTGAAACCTACCAGACTGAAAAGAATTGCTTTTCTTCAGAATCTGTAAGAATGTTGTCAAATATCTCATCACTTATCTAAGACCCAGAAAACTGCATTCAATTAACATTTAATTATTTCTATTTTTTCCTTGTCTCTTTCTATCATAGATATTCTACAGCTTTTCAACATGGCTTGAGGAGTATGCCTTGACTTTTACTGGAAAAGAACAAGGGGAAACCATAAGTCGTACTTGTGTGAATGATGTAAGTTGAAACTAACTACAGCACCATGTGTTCTTTCTACTACAAGTGTAGATAGAATTAAAACCAAGAAAAAGTATATAAAGCTAATATAAGGCTGTGAATGAAAAGTAAGAAAAAAAATTTTCTTCTACTGTATGAAATTTAATTTGGGTACTTAAATCTACACCATGAGTATAAAGACAGATAGCTTCTTTCTAGTTTAGACTTTTACAGAATTACATTTGCTTTACATCCCACTGACCATTTGTTGAGCTGCTTTATTATTACTAGGGGCCTTTAGGATTATCAAATGTAGTTTGAAAGAGCCATCAAACTGAAATGAAAACACTTCCCACCCACACATGTGTCTGTGCTTTGTAATCTCCACTTGTTATTTTTAAATACCACTGCAAGGCAGTGTACAGCCTTTTGTCAACCCTATTGTACATACAAATTAAATTCCTAAAATCTCTTGGCTCATTATCTAAAGACTAGGCTCTAGAATATTAGGTTCACAATGACTGTGTAATTTACTAGATTTGAGCATTTCACTTGGCAATTTAGTTAATAGCAGTTGTCATTACACATTAGTTTGCAAAATTATTGGAGAGAAAACAAATCTGTGTGTCGAACAGTATCATCTCTTTATTTAGTGAGTTGTTAGATTGCTTGTAAGGAATGAAAACTACAAATATTCTGAATGCTAAGTAAGTGAACAGTTGCAGGTCATCGGTAATTTAATTTGAGGATAATCAAATATCAGGCCAACCTGATTTGCAATGTAATTTTGTCTTTAAACACTGAACAGTAAAGAGTTAGAAGTAGCATTTAAGATCAAAAACATGTATGATTCTAGCAGAATATGATTCAGAAGTTAACAGCATGCTTATGAAATTCTTTGGCTGAGGACAGAAAGAGCCTGAAATAAACGCAGTGACTCTGAGTGCTATATACAGGTAACTGGGACTAAAGAAAAGCAAGAACAAGGTGTTTGAAAAACTCCTGATTAAACATAAGAAATTATCAAAACCTAGATTCATGCAGATTTTCTCAGCCATCTTTGTCTAACAAAAAGTTTAAAATGTGTCTTCACTATGACCTTCTTGATAATATGTGGTCACTATTGCTCATGTGCTAGACAAAGCATTTGAGTCAAAGTTTATTAGGACATTCATGATGAAATTACAGAACAGATTAACTAAGATTCTGTGAGCACAGGATGATGAATGAACTGGATTTCTATGTATTTCTCAAAAGAGTATTTCATTTCAGTGTGAATCTTTGTACAGTAAATTAAAATATTCTGAAAGAGATTGTGCTTATTATGTTGGCAGTAAAGTTTTGGTGAACTTATAACACAGATAAACAGCTTATAAATTTTATAGTAGTTGTCATGGATAAAAATGTATTTAATGGACATTTTGCTGCTATGTTTAAAACATACTTGTTATATAAATTATTGTAGATACACATATTGCTTGACTAAAATGAGCATCAGATGTCATTTTGTGAAAAATGTGAGAAAATTTTCTCATTTTTGCATGTAAATGTTGACTTTGAAGGGGAAAGTATAGAAAATGAAATAAGTATTTGCAAGAACCAAAACAGTAATTATAAAACCAATTTTATATTCAGTCATAGTCATAACTTTTTCTATACCTGTGAACTGGAAATAGAACGTTCATGTCTCATACTTGCTTTCTCATAGTTTGTAAAAAAATTCCTTTAGTTGTCGGTTTTAAAACTGTTTAAGCAACATTGTCTGTTCTATTTAAAAAACTATCCCCTCTACTTGTTAACTTACATTTAAATTACGTGGTAGCACTAATTAAATCCTTTTCAGTGGATAAATGCATAAGAAAAATACAGAGCTGCTTATTTAAGGGCTTAGGTTTTCATAATATGTTTGATTGCATGACAACTATCTGTAATTTTCCACTAAGAAACCTCATAAACATAAAAAATAATTGTTTGTTTGTAAGTGTCAACAATCTTTTAAGTCCTTTACTTAAATTCATCAATTCAGCATGCTGTAAGGAAATGAGTTTTGGTGGAATTAGTGTCTATTTGATAGGTTACATTCAGTCTTTTTTAAAACTATGTTCCAGTACATTTTTCACAAAACCAGATATTTGAAGGGGCATTATTGAGAAGACGTATTCATAGCTACAAATGGTGATGGTAATGATCATACTCATAGAGTTTGTGTGCAAAATTACAAAAAAAAACCCAAAAAATTATTAGATGTCATGATCAAAGATAGCAAAAAGAATCAATATTAATAACAAAAAAAAATTAACAAAAAATATTTCTTCAGCACTTTTCCCATATGAAAAAATCCTAAGAGTAAAGTGTTTTTTCAACATCTGTTTACAAACAAAATTAAGGCTTAGCATAAAAACTAAGAATTATATTTGCAGAAGAAAGTATATGAGATGAAGTAGGTACATCTCTGAGGTAGTGTTTTACATCAACACAGGTGGACGCTTGCCTTGCTGCTTTTAAGACACAGAAAGAACTTAAATCTAGGGTTAAAAGCAAGAAAGAAAACCCTACCTTGTCACCTTCTTCAACCTCACAGATTTTCTCTTCATTTGCAGGGTTTAATACTTCAAATTTTTTACCACTGACCGAATCATGCCACTCATTGTTTATAAATATCTGCAGAGGAAAAAATAGTGCAACATGTTAGTAACATATATATAGCTTTTGTCTGTTATCTCTTTGGGGGAATAAATCTATCTTTCATAGTTTAGGCCTGCCTGATTGAAAGGTACCTGAATTAAAAATGGAATAGCTGTTTCTACATCATTCTGAAGAGATGAGTAATCACATATGCACTTAATCCGGAACAGTTTTTTAAAATTAACATCCTTTGTAGAGCCAAACTTTCTCTCTTCCATGATATTTTCACTTTGACTCATACCATAAAAAAAAACTGTTACAAAGCAGTCCTTCCTCTCTCAAACTGAAGTCTGTGATGTTCAAGGGAGCTACAGTTCTAATGACCTAAGTAATACTACCTGGGTTTCTTACGCTCACAGAGTTGGTAATGATGCAGGGCTTTTCTGCTACATGCCTCAACAGAAGTAAACCCAATCCTTGGGTTTAGTATATATAATACATGCAGTGTCTTGGAGAACACTATGTTATTTAGCTTTGCTTTGATTTCTCTTCACTCCCTCCTGTCAGAAAAAGAAAATCCCAACAAAAAATAATAAAGTCAAGACTAAAAAAACCCATCACAGTCAATTGAATGAAACAAAAAAAGAACCATTTAAACAGAGTAAAAAGCAAGCAAGTATTTTTCTCTATCTTCACGTTACAGGACAAAAATAATTAGAGATTAGGGAGGGGCTTTTTTATTTTTCGCCAAAATAGTTTGGGTTTGTGGATTGGTGCCTCATTGAATGTGTTCTAATCAAGATTAAAAAGTAGAAACACAGTGCTCTTAATCTGTTACAGAAAAAGCAGAATACATTCCATTAAATAAAAATAGTAATCATGAATCGAAAGGAAATGACTGATGTATTTGCCAAAAGTACACTGTTAGCAACCTTAGAGAAAACCTAGGCTGTCCTTGCTGTTGGTGCATTTCACAGAGACACCCTCTTAAAAACACACTTAGCAGCACATACTGGGAGAAAAGTGCGCTCTCATATACAGTTGTTGCCTTGAAAAACAGTTGGATTGCTTTATTGACGAAATCACAAACATCTATTTCTTTAATTGGTGTTTTTCTGCGTGTCTTAATCTTTCAAGGAAAGGAGGATTAGCCTTGCAGACTGAACCAGCACATACCAAAATGTTTACACTGACAAAGTTAAGTGTCCAGGAGCTGACAATGAGGGGAATTTCAAGCATGGCTTAGGGGCAGAAGATGACTGCGATGTTCACCTACACTTACAATGCTGTACACCTCAGTAAGTCCTAGATGAAAATATACGGGAAACTGGCACTTCTGATCATAGTTTTCAAGGTTAGTTCCTACTCCTTTACAAACACCATTAGCAGGATCTCAATGTGTATGTTTCCACATCACAATACTGTTATTTCCCAGGGATTATACTATGGGTGTCAGAAGTGGGGTTGTGCTATATTACCGCACCCAGCATGTGAATGTAGTCATACCAACATGCAGCAAATGTGGGTACTGACAGTGTACGTGCCCTCATTGCTTGGCAGGGTTACAGCTCATGGTCATGTGTATGAGGGGCTCTTTTCTCTTCCCTCCCTGTCTGAAGTTTCTCTGCAAAACACCAGGAATTCAGACCTCTCTGGGTTTGGTCTTCAGCACAAGCTGCAATTCCTGCTTTTGAAGGGTGAAGCTACTTGCCTTGTATGACTTCATGCTTTGACGAAATGATCCTTGGGTAACCGTTTTAGCTGTCATTGCTTTATAATTAGTAAGACTGTCTTCTGTTCAAGATGATCCTAACCATTTGATGTTATTCATTATTTATTCAGTAATTTCTATTAATATCCTGATTACCTCCAATTTAATGGTTACAGCTACCAAACGTTTTGTCACTCTGATATTGATGACACTTCTCTGACTCCCATTCAGCCTCTAGACATAAAATGCAAACATACTGCTACAAGTCTGACTATTACTGCCAATGTCTGACTATT
Source organism: Cariama cristata (assembly GCF_000690535.1). Classification (NCBI taxonomy): domain Eukaryota; kingdom Metazoa; phylum Chordata; class Aves; order Cariamiformes; family Cariamidae; genus Cariama; species Cariama cristata. The sequence continues at coordinate 41,791 of NW_009606769.1, read as the reverse complement.
ATTGTTTGGACTGCAAGAGATATTACAGCAAACTAATATTATTTATGTCCATTTTGATAGTTGTTCATACTTCATTCCAATTCTGAGGATCTCTGTTATGTCTCTACACTGATTTCCCTCAGTAGACACTACCACTCTTGATTTTCTATCCTCCCAGACATCGTCTAACCCCTTTTACTAATCTATTGCCTTCATGTGGAACATCCATATTCCTGGAAAACCAGGCCAACACGCATTGCTCTTTTAACTGTTTTATCCTGACTTTCACCTGACAGGGACTGGAAAAAAAATCTAACATTAAAACCAAGAAATAAGCTAAAATTGTGCTTTCCTCAATCTTGCTAGAATATTCTGTGTTTTTATTTAATATCTTTCTATTTCAAACTTTTCATAGAATACCAAATATAGAACTGGCAATTAAGAAGCACAAAAGAACAACAATTGCACGGAAGGTGGCCTGCAGTAAAGTTCATCATAACAGCTTACCTAGCAGCAATGAAATTGATACCCAAGTTCATTTAACAAATGTTAGGAACTGAGTCCTTACTCGAAGATCAAACTTTTATACTGACTGAAAGCACATTGTGTACGGAATTTACAAATACCATCAGCTCTTGATTGCAACATTGCTGGTGCACTTAGAGTGAGATCTAAACAAAGCGAGATGGGTATTGTTGTTTCACATATTGAACTTTGATCTGTACCTTTTGTGGTATAATAATCCCAGAAGTTCATACCTAGACCCTTTTGTATGGGAATAAGTAATTGGCAAAGGTACTGTTACAGCTGAAAGAATAATTAAATGTTCGAAATTCTTATGAAGTTTAAATGACATCAGCGTCATACAAGAATACTTTCTGCAAAGACAGGACAAAATTGTAACCATGTCTGCTTTACTTTTAATTTTGTTGTCTGTTTGGTATGGCACTTTCCTTCTCTTTCAAGCTCTGGTGTCCTAGTTTCAGTTGTGCTGTATATCCCTTAAAACTATTTCCAAAGAGGATTTCAGAGGTGAGCAGTCCTGTCTAGGTTTTTAATTACTGAATATTAAGACTATTGACTAAATCTGTAGAAATTAGTCTGCCTTTCTATAAAAACAAACAAAAGCCCAAACAAACAAGGAAATAAACCACTGCAATTGTTCCTGAAAAAGCAGTATTTTTCAATTGTTGAGGGAAAATATGGCACCATACACACTATTCTAGAGGTAAATGTTGGTTTTTAAGAGGTGTACTTTATATAAATATTAAAATAACTATAACATTTCTGACTTTTCTCTTCTGTCATATTAAAGATGACACAAAATTAATTGATTCAGCAATTTCTAAGTGACAGAGAATAAACCAATCTACTACGTACATGCTCCAATTTAGTTGCAATTACTGAGAATTTATATGATATTACACAGCTGTGAAAATTTGGAGGACAAGCAGAGTGAAGGCTAAGGAGCTCTGGGTGAAATTTGAGGTACTGTTCTCCATTCACAAATGCAAAATAGGGCCTGGGCCTTACCCATAGGTGCATGGGATCTGTGCTACCCTAGAGCCTGCCATCTCTGAGACTGCTGGTAAAATTGTCAAAGTGGGTTAACTTTTTATTTATGACTCTGTAGGTTAGCCTTAAAACAGTATGTTTCATAATGTATACAGTCCAATGTTAACAGCACCTGTCATCCTGTCTCTAACCATCTCTGCAATCTCTGGGTTTGCGTCAGTGCTGAAATGGGATTGGCACCTCAAGTTTGGTAATAACTATCAAGATCAAAAAATTATCTCTAAATGGATATGGTAACAATTTGCTATTAATACGTTCCTGTTTGTTTCCGCTTCCTTCTGTGTGGGCATCATAAACAGGATGTCCTTGCTGCATCTGACCCTCAGGACGGAACAGCAAACTCCTGATTTAACAAAAGTTGTCAGGGAAATAAATATGTAAGTCGCTTGAAATTTCAGATATGTGATGAAGTTGATTATAGGAATATCCACAGAAAATTCTGACTGTTGTGAGAGGGCAAAGACAGCAGTTAGATGGTTAATAGAAAAAAAGCCATCTTTAGTAACTAGCTACATTGCCAAGAAAAGAGACAAAGTAAAAGGTAAATATTAACATAAGACTGCTATGATGTTACAGTATGCCAAATTCATATCTGTCTGTGAAAGGAATAATAGCAAAACATACCATTTTTGGAAGTTTTTAAAGTATTTGTTTAAATAGTACATTTATTGCACCAACCAATATCACCCATAATATTAGTTTAGAATATATTTCTTGTTAATGTTTCTAATACCATTCCCATTTAAAACATAACTTCATTATATTAAATATATACACAACATTTTATCAGGGTTGTATAAATCAAACTATCCAGATGTCTTTCATAAGCTAGATAGCAGGCTTGCATATGCAGGTATGAAAGACAGGAAAGAGAAGGAAAAAGCCAAAACTCTCCATGTAAGCAGTGTTACACACAATGCAAGCAGCTGCAATTATAAATGTTCATGCAGCCATGCTCATTTAATGCTGTGGAGGATGTATCGCAAATGAAGAGGATGTGGATGTCAAAATTCAGGCAACATTGAAGTACCAGCAAACAGCAGCCTCTGGTAACTCCTTTGTCTTACTGAAAAAAAAAACATTTGGGATCATCTTGCAATAGGCTACAGTGTTTTGTCTGTCAGTCAGAACTCCATTGGCAGCTTATATTTTTTTGTGCTGGTTTGCCAGACATAAATGCAAAAGACCTACCCATTTGTGGTATGTGCTGAGCAGGGGGTTGTCTGTGATGACTGACTATGGCCCATGAGGTTTAGGGCTGTAAATTTATTTTGCAAGGATTTAGAAATTTTGTTGCATGCATTTTATAACTGTTACTTCACTAGTATTTTTAGGAGAGAAGGTGCTTTTTATTTTAATAATCCAAAGAACCAATGACTTTCAGTCTTCTTTGCACTAGAACTGGAAATACACGTTTCTTGTAGAAGAGACTGTACACTACTAAAGCTCGATATTTAAAATAGAGCCCAGGTAACAGGCTATTGCAGTCAAAAACCTTCTGACTGGTTTTATTTCCCAGTATCAGAGTACAATAAAATCTTGATTCTCTGAAATGATTGATTCTAGTTCAGATAATCTGATACCATTCACCTTTTGGGGTTGAAGTTACCTGCAAGACTATTTCTGTCATTGTCTAGACAGTTGTTTGGTCACTCAAATGACCTGAGCAGAGAATGCAATAGAAGACCTGCTCTTTGCCTTTCTTTGTTATCCAAGTGTTTTTTTTTTCCTTCAGTCCTTGAGTATTTTGAAAGGACCATGAGTTTATTTTATAAAGTATCTGCAAGATGCGAAGTGCCATATCAGTGTCTGTGCTGCACATGCAAAGGAAGTATTTGACTCTGGACAGCTTTGTCTCAGATGGACCACACCATAGCCCTGCTGACATAGATTTTAGGGCCTCTACATTAGGTGTCATCACATTATGAAACAAAACTTCTTGCTGTATCTTCCTTAGAATAAGGATCTCCTTTTCCAATTTACTAGTCCCCAAATATGGCACAGAGTCTCACCGTATTCTTTAAGCAATACAGTTAAAATATGTGAAACTATTTAAGGAACTACTAAAGACTAAAATTGTAAGCTTTAAACAAATATATCAATATAGAATGCCTGCTGTGAAATCTCTTTTTTTCTCCAGGTTTTTTCCTTACAAGAAGTTGGTGGTTGGCTAATATTTCATGCAACTTCTTTTTTCCCCTCAGAATTTTTTGTTATTATTGATGCAGGAATTACATTTTACTGATACAATGAACTAATGATCAGAGAGCATACTCTTTCTATTCATGATTTATTTAAACATTTTGATTTGTCAGTTAGTGGTTTTGTATCTACAAAGTCAACTGTTCTTAAAAAGGGTTTGTTTCTACAGTACCTTTATAGCTGACTACCTTTCTCCAGATATTCTAATGAATTTTTTTGTGGTTTTACCCCTCATCCTTTTTTGTGAAGTTAGTGATTTCAGCATATGTGATACTTAGCTACAGTTTTTCTTCACTCAGAGTGGCTTACCCTTCCACACTTTCTGATACCCCATGTGCAGCTTAGCGAGAGAATGTGTTGCCGTTTTCTCCCCTTAATGTAATTTGACAACCTAATAATTAACTAATCCAAGTTTCTCTGATTAAAGGAGTACCACAGGGCTTAGTGTATGTGAAAGCACCATGACAGAAATAATTTGTGAAACAATCATTGTCTAATTCCTCAGTATTGACTAAGTAAAATATTTACTAGTACATGAGCTACCAACACTCATTCAGTTCACTGGAGTATCTTTAAAGGAGATTCAGATATGAAACCAATTCAAGATTACTTTGTGGTTCAACATCAAAGCCAATTTAACTATTTAAAATGCATTCAATTTAATTCTTGAAAATTGAATTCGCTGAAGAGTGCTTAGTTTTATGCTGTATGTGAAAGGCATACTCTGAAAGGTACCTATACCAACCTATAGATCCATAGACATACGGAAATACCTAGTTAAATGATCTCTGTAAAGGGCCCAAAATGGTCCCTGTCATAGAAAATAAAATACAGAGAGTGTTAAGCAAGAAGAAAGTCCTTGGAACATCTGCAGATCTTTCTTCAGATCCTTGTTGATGTTGGCTGTTGATATCATACCATGGCAGAAAAGGTAAAAATTGAGTTTCCAGAACTGGGTGATCTGCTGATGTTCAAGGTGCTTCGAACAGAAAGATTCATATGTCAGCAGTAGTTAGTGGTTTCCTCATCTTGATCCTTCCAACATAACTCGTTCAAAAAATAATCCCACACCACACATTCTAACTTGTATAGGATAGGAGAGGAACAGGATGGGTCAAGAGTGGAAAGGTTTTATTAAATTGTGGGATGACTGCTGGATATGGGATTACATTTCTGTTATCCCATCTCCCTGTCCCTCAACACACTGTTGTGGCTTTCAGACAAGCCTGTGTGGTATTTGAAGAGAGGAGGAAAGCATTGCAAAAGTCAAACTTCCACAGGGATGTGTTGGATTTGATCACTTGTAGGTATAGACACTCGCAAACAAGCCCATTGCATTTCTGCACAGTTACACACTATATGCAGTTTTTAAGGAAATGGTATCTACTGTCAAGGCAAAAGAAATACTCATTTGCCATGTGACATTCTCATCAACTGCACACTATAGGTATTTCAAGTGTGCTAGCTGTCTTGTGGTTGTTTTTCATATTAATGGAACAGACTTTTGCTAACTAAATCTTTTAGTAGAAATGTTTACAGGAATTTACGTCTTGCATATTCAGTTTCATCAGATTTCTGAGCTGGCATTTTGCTCATATTATTGTTGTTTTCTTTTGGGAAAATAAAAAATCAAACAAATAGCACTGTGGTTTCTAGAACACCACTGTGACCTAGGTACTGAAGTATTTTCTTTGAATTAAGCTTTTTTCTTTTTCTGAGACAGGAAGAGCAGTAGAGAGCTATCACATGACAGAACTACATAGCTTTCATAGTCTGTTAAATATTTACAAAGTAAGGTCCAGTGTGATTTATTCAAGACAGACATGCATTGAATTCTGCTTAGGCTTTTTAGATAAAAAAAAGGGGTTGAATGGAATTCAAAAGGACTAATCTAGATGATCGCTGAACACCTTGCTTTTGGTAAAGAAAATAAGCAGTGATTCTAGAAAATGAATTTTTTTTTCCATTACAATGGTAATGAGAAAAAAAAAAGATCAGTAACTGAGGAGTCCCCAAAGAGAAGAGATCCTTTCTGATCAATTCTTCCACCTGCATGTTTCAGAGGGCAGAGTTTCAATATTTTCTGACAACAGTTTGTTCAAAGTTCTTGCAGATATCTGTGAACTATGTTATAAAACAGCCGAAGAGTCTTTTCAAGCTGGGAACATGAGTCTGGATTCAGACTTTCTTTATCTGTATATTTCTAACTGCGTATTGAAAGAATTTGCTATTACAAAATGTTTATGGTAATATTGAGTAATTAATGATGGTAGATGTTATCTGTTTTGTTGATAGTTACTTGTTTAAGCCGAAAGAGAGATTCATTATCTCTAAGAAAAATATGTGAGTGGAATGAATTTTATTTTAGTTTCATTTTCACACATCTCTTTTCAACATAAGCTTATTTGGTACAACAATTTTAATCTGATTGTAATATGATGCAATATGCTAACATTTTAATTTGTACTTGCTGTTCTGAAAAATAATGTAGTAACAGAAACTTTTCCTTTTTTTCTCCATTTATGCTTTCTGAGAAACTTATCACAGCAGAAAGTTAGTTTCAGAAGAAAAACAGCACCCACCCCAAATGAAACATGAAATTATTCTATCACACTTGCACACTTCCTGAAATACTTAGGTTAAAAGGATCGCTGAACATTAACTGCCGATATGTACAGTATCAGAAACAGATCAGAATAAACATTTTAAGCATGCATTTACAGTTACTTCCACAGTTCATATAAGATCAAATTGAGCACATCCTACTGTCTGAGCTGAATGCATAAGAAATGTTAAGAAATGCAAATGCTACTAACCTTGGTGTACTTAATTTTTAGATCTCTGAGTGGTTCTGGCAGTACTGGCAAAACTGGAGCAGGACTGCTGTCTGAACCTTGCTTCTTCATATTTTCAGTTGAGGAGTTTGAGGACGTCCCTGGAACACAGGTGAAACGAGGTATAAGGGAAGTGCAGTGATTTTTGTCCTGACTGAGCTCTTAGCTTTATTTGTGCTTTTTTATCTGTACCAGCTATGGTATATTTGCATACAGGAATATGATTGGATGAAAGAATTCATTGCAAACAGAAAATGACACTACTTATTTTTAAGACCAAAAGCAGTAGCCTTTTCACTGAGATGAGACCTCGATGAAGCAAACGCTGCTGAAACAATCTGCTTAGCCAGACACTAAAAATTTCTTACTGGGAAATACAGCTTAAGGTCTCCTTGTCTTACCTGTAAAACTGCTTTCCCTCAGCAGGCAGATCCTCAGATTTTAAGTGAAGTTCTTCACGTACCTGAAGGCAGCGCTGAAGGTAAAGACAGACTTCTTCACTCTGGAAACAAACTAAGTCCTTCTCACTGAAGAGTTGGTGAATAATTCCCAGAGCTGGAAAGCATTCACTGAGAAACAAGCCACCTTAGGTTGTGCTTTAATATGTTCACAGTACATTATAATTCCTCTAATTAATACCTGCTTTGTAGATCACAGAGATAAGAGATGACTATGATAACACAAAATTCTTTATAGGTTTTTCAAGCAATGTGAAGGTAGGAAAAAATTGACTGATACTGAAAAAATACTCTATGGATAGAGCCAAGTAAAGTCTTGCTTTTTTCCAGACAGCACCACAATTTTAAGGACAAAATTTTTACTACATTGCCCTTTGGAAAATCTGAGTTTGTGCCTTTCAAAACAAAATTATTTAACAGACAGGAATTTTCTATCCAGGGTGGAACACACTGGTACATATGTGTCCACTTCTGATTATTCAATGAGAAGCGTATCTGTACTACTCACAAACCATTTTATAAAGTACAAGAAGCTCCTTCCTTCATTAAGTCCTACCTTTTCTGATGAATTAGATCACAGAACAAACTGGGACTGAATTAGAACTTGTTTTTATATGCTAAGCTTTTGGTATATGAACAGTGGATTTGTGACATAGAAATAGAGAGAAATAATTTTATTGCTTTCATTGAGACTACACAGATGCTTGAAAAACTCACTGAGCTCAGTTAATTCATGTATCAGGCGACATCTAAACCATCTAGCAATGAAGGCTTTGTTGCTTTTAACTGAGGGATGATATAGGGCGTATCATGAGATTAATCTTACAATGCATTAATTACACATAACATACTTTCTGAATTAAAGAACATGCTATAATTATCATTGATGACCTTGTGTTTGGACATATGGTTGGAGCAAGAGTTTCTGGCCTTTAGAAAAGTCCAAGTAGTTGGCTGGCTCAAGATATCCCAAGGTAAAATGATATATTTGAAAGTTTTGTGAACAGCACTTTCAGACCTTAACATTTTGGGTTACAGTATTTGACTGCCTTAGAGAATGTCTTTGAGTCTCATGAAAAAAGACAATATCTAAATACAGTTTGTTCACTTTTATTTGGAATATAGCTTTCCAGTGCTATCCTCACATAGCAAATTTTTGTGGTTTTCCTTTTTTTTTTTTTTTTAAATTTCCATGTAATTTTCTGGTTTAGACACTAAAGTCTACTCTAATAATCTTCCTGCCACCCATTTCTCCATTAATCCACAAAGAGTTTGTCTCTAGTTAATTTGCCTGCTAATTGCTCAGATTTGCCTAACTTAGAGTCTAACTGGAGCTGTAGGACAGAGATCAGTGGAGTTGTCTGGTTTCAAGCAAAGCGAAAAGTCTTTCTCCCAAGCAGGAGTGGTCTAAATATGTTTTCATATTTAGGTACCATTGCATTCATGAATTATTTTTTTTTTAATGATTAAGTTAGAAGTGAATTATGATAACTTCTTTGGAATGATAGCATTTTTCCTCTTCCTGTATCTATAAGGACAGCATGAAATCTGCTTAGACAGGCTTTAGAGGTACTACCCTGGGTGAAAAGTTCCAACTTTTCAAAACATGCTGATAATCATTGCTTTATTTTCCACACCATTCATCCATTTAACGCATGCTTTACCCTCTTTTTTCCTTTCTGTTTCCCTCTTTCACTCTTGGATTGTACGAATCACCTTCACTACCACGCTTCCTGTGAGTCCTTTCTTTTCTCTCTAAACCTTGTGTATTGTTAAAAAAGTCTCATCTCTTAAAAAGATTACTCGCTACCTTGAGCAATCTGCTTGTCCTATCTTGGGGCTTTATCTGCTGAGATTTGCTCCAAGCATTACCATTAATGTCAACAATTCCTTTAACTTCTCTGTGTTCTTATATCTGTGAATGCCTGACTCCCCTCCCTTTTCCCAGGAAATTCTAACTACTGCTTAGGGTAGCTGTTCATGACCACCCCAGTCATCTCCCATCTGATAACTTTCCCACTCACTTCCAATCTAGGATTCCTTTTACCCTAGTGTAGAAATTATTTCCTTTTCCTCACATCCTGTGTTACTGTTTATTACAACTTTGTGCTATTTTCGTTCTGCGACTTTTTTCCCCCAACCTGCGTCACTACTATTATGCATTTCACCTAGATAAAGATATGCACTTCAAGCACTATAACTTTAGCGGATTGTACTATTGTTTCAAATAGTGGATTATACCACACTTGGATATTGCATATATTGTATGTGGAAGTTTACATAGTTTTGTTGTTAATACTTTAGTGGAAGATGTTAGATTCTATCTATTTTTTTCCCTTCTTCTGGTCAATGGTGTGATTGTTACTTGTTATCTTTTCACTGCCAAGGAATGAACCTTAGCCACTCCACACCTTGGAGAACTACATGATATAGTATATGATGAAGTGATAGTGCTCTCTACACTGTAATTCATAACATTTCTCCCAGTTTTAAACCTACTGAGTTCTTCTATTCAAACAAGATCAAAGAGTAACAAACAAAAGGTAATGGTTCACCATGCAAGTAATTAAGCTATGTGTTGCCTTGCTGCATGACATTGGTGGTGCTAAAATGCAAGATTGAGGGCTGCATGAACTTTTGATCTGACTTATATCATTCTATGTCAGTAAGTTAAGTGAAAGTTTTATGCTCGAAGAAGCTGTAAATCATTTGTCCATCTGTTTCTTCACAAAGATTTGAAAAAAATTAACAACTAACCAAACACAGCACTCCAGAGTACAAGTAACCTTTCTTCTCTGATGTGATCATACAGTGGGTGATAACCTTTCTCCTCAGATATGATCATACAGCCAAAGTTGTTAGCAGTTACTTTTTGGTTGGGTTCATAGCAGTCTAGGTAGGCAAACTATTTGGCCTGAATTCTTGAGATTTGTTGCAGCCTCATATTCATGCCATGAGATACAATTTAATAGCCAGCAACACACAGACAAAAGCAGAGCTTTTAGTTGGGCTAGCTGGCAATCCAACTAATGAAATCAGCTGGTCACAAGAATCAGCCAAAGGCAACCCGTGACTGGATTCTTTTCCATAAACACAATACTTGCACTATCTGAAATGCCCTGGCCCGTCCCAGCTGCCCTGGGATGTCAGTCCAGGAGACTCCTGTAGATCCTCTGTCACCTTGTCAAAGTCATATCAGTGTCTTCAAAACCTTTGTGCTGCTCAAATGGCACTTGATGCCTATATCAAAGGAAATGACTTGACCAGAAAGTTTATGATTCTACTCGGTATTTTTATGTTAGTGTGTGCTCAGCTAATACAGTCTGAAAGCCATATATTTGTTATAGAAATCCACCTTCCAGCATTTAATAGATAAATACTTAGTTCATATAATAGAAGAAGATTATTCTGAGAATAGAATTACCCAGAAATTACTTTGACTTTTCTAAAGTCCAGAAACTGTTGGGTTATTTTTTCCCCAGAAGTAGGCACAAGCTTGTCTTTTTCCAAAGCAGTATTTTTTTTTTCTTTTTTTTTTTTTTTTTTTTTGAATGACTGCCAAACTATCTTCCCGGTTCCCACAGTCTGGATGTCTCCATTCTCCAGCAATAGGGGACAGGTGACTTACTCTTTGTGTAGTGCTGAGATCGTGATCACAGCAGTAAGAAATTCTGGTCCATAGGATTCTACAGAAAGCAGACCTTGCCCTTCAAAATATATATTTGATCATTAGGGAAATCTAACTATTATCTTGTACTAGACATGCTCAAAGCTGTGTAGATCAGATAAGACTCCGTATGTCCGGCTTGGACCGCCTCTAATATAGGACAGTCCAAGGATCTTATTGCAGGCAAATAGACAGTAGATGCTCCTTACTTTTGGGTTTTCATCATTTATATCTCTAGGAATGTTCCAAATTGCACATCTTTGTCATCAGATGATCTATCAAAATTACACCTTGAATTGCATAACAATTATGCCTTCTAGAAGGTGGCATAACAATGTAAGTAACCTCCAAAAAGTTGCAATTGCTGTAATTCAAAACACTTAAGGCGAATAATCTTCCATGGTGGTGTAGGGCACAGTTGTCAAAAGTTCCCTGGAATAAGAGATGAACAGAATAGGCTGCTGCGCTCACAGTTTGGTAGCTGTATTGTAACATCTGTGCTGAATTTAGACAGAGCCTTTAATGCTTAAGTACATGTTTACACTTTATAAAACCTTATCATAAAAAAAAAATCACTTGAAAAATCTCTATTGGTACAATATCACTGTTACTGAAAATCCTGATTAGCTGAACCACTTCTTCCAAACTCAAATTATACAGGCAGTTAAGAAAGGGAATTATTCAGTGATTCATACAGAGCCCCTGCTGGTACTGACAGAAACTGGTGTTAAGTTAGGTGTGGAAGGTGTAAGTGTTAAAACCACAAAAATACATTTTAAAAGTGGAAATCATTGAGATTCATGAAAACACCGGACTCTTGCTGTGAAATGCTTTGTTCACTTTGTTAATCTTCCTTATGAAATCCCATTCATGGCAATAGAACAGAAACAGTGGTCACTGTTTAGTGTGATGTTGAAAGGTAGACACATCAGAAACTAGGCAGAACTGGTGTGAAATTTGTGCCATCTTTTCCCTTCTAAACTGAGAGTCCAAAGGTGCATGGAATGTACAAGCTCTGGTAACTCTACAAAACACTGAAGTCAAAATGACAAGATTTTCAAGGCTACTGAGCAAATTCCTTTGACTTTAGCAACACACTGAGTATCCTGCATTTCTGAAAATCCAAGCATTCCTTTTATATGAAAACAGGTATCTCTGAGCATAATTAGCAGTTTTTTAGTCATTATAAAATTTCTGTGAGGTATAAACACGTGGAATGAGACAGCTGACAGATGCATAACTATTTATTTGAGTTTGAAATTTGAACTCGCTTAGTGAAATATCTTTCCCTTTTGATACGTGGATGATAACTACATATGAAGAAATGTCTCAGAAGATATTTCTCCATAATGCCTCCACAAACAAGTCTGAACACACACCATAATACTAGCTACTGTTTGCTGATTCATGCAGACACCTTTGCTCTAGTAATGGCCAGATTTAGCTTGCTTTGGTTCACTACAACAAGGGCAGAGGCAGAGCAAGAAGTAGAAAAATTAGTGCTACTAATTTTGTGATCTTGGTATCAAAATACATAGAATAACTTTTTGATATCAGTGCTTTGGCTGACACTCTGTGCTGTCATGAGGCCTATCCTCTGCTGAATCCGTGACACTTCCATCCCAAGACACTTTCTACAGGGAGAGACAAATAAGCATTTTCTCTGCTCCTATGCAGAAGACTGTGCAACCACAGATGGATATTTTTTTCATTGACATAGAGCCCCGTCTGCTAGTGGAGCAAGATTATTTCTTCTGATTTCATGCACACATCAGACACTATGCTTGACTCTATGTTGAACACAGACCTTTGCAACAAATTTCAGGATAATTTCACCTTTTCATCATAAATCCTTTCACAGTAGACAATAAAATATTACAACAGAGCAAGAGAGAACAGAGCACCTAGAAAGGAAGCTTGGGGCTCAGAATGGAAAGTACACAACTCCTACTCACTATTGCATGGGCAGCAATGCAATAATACATAATCCCTGAACACAAAGGTGCCAAGGTTAACCTGTGGACCAGAGGATCTGAAAATCGAGTTTGCTGAAGAAAATCAGTCAAAAACCACCTTTGGAAAAACAGCAATATTTCCAATCTCTGATTTTGAAAGGATGAGATAACACAATATATCATGATTAACCCAATGGATTAGGACAGGCTTCAACAAATTTATGTCGCACATACAGCTATCTATGTTTGAGTCAATTGTACAGTAACTATCAATAATCAGTGCTGAGAAACAGGACCTGTCAGAAACAGGACTTGGACCTGTTAGAGTGAGTCTAGACAGAATCTTGAAGATGGTCACTGTTTAGGAGCACCTCTCCTACGAAGATGGGCTGAGAGAGTTGGAGTAGCTCAACTAAGAGAATAAAAGGCTCCGGGGACACCTTATAGCAGCATTCCAGTACTTAAAGGGGGCCTACGAGAAAGATGGAGAGGGCCTTTCTATAGGGGCATGCAGTGATAGGACAAGGGGTCCTGGCTTTAAACAGGAAGAGTGTAGATTTAGGTTAGATAAAAGGAAGAAATTCTTCTCCATGAGGGTGGTGAGACACTGGCAGAGGTTGCCTGGAGAAGCTGTGGATGTCCTATCCCTGGGAGTATTCAAGGCCAGGTTGGATGGGGCTTTGAGCAATGTGATCTAGTGGAAGGTGTCCCTGCCCATGGCAGGAATCTTGGAAGTAAATGATCTTTAAGGTTCATTTGAACCCAAACTATTCTATGATTCTATGAAGCCATGATTTTATGATTCTGTCATGCTAAACACATTTTGGATCACTCATCTCTCTGCTACCTGTGTTTTCTGTAGCATGTTTTCATTGTGCACGGATTTTGGGGACAGGTGTTTTATTTTTGCATATAGGAAAATTTGCATGTAAAATAATGACGAAAATGCAACCATAAAAACAACATCAAAGAAAAAATATAAGAAAATGTTAAAGGAACTGGGTATATTGTGGGACAATGAGAGACAGAGTAGTGTTTCAGGAGTTATTAACACTATTGTTAAAAACAGTTAGCTACAGAACCCTTTTCAGCCACAGGAAGAAATTTTCTTTGTAACACAAATTAGAAGACTAAGTACTAGCTATTTCAGCATTACAGCGTTTCCTAAAAGTTGTGAGGATATTTGGTAACATGTAACATATTTTGTTTCCTTAAATTGAAATGTCTTGTAGTTCTTTTTCTTTCTTCTTGAATTTATATTCAAAAAACTCAGACAAAAGTAAAAGGGATAATAGTATTTGTCAAGAAGGCAATCAAACAAATAAAAGCAAATAAAATAACTCATTATACTCTGATGCATCAAAAATGTATTTACTTTTCTGCAGAAGAAGTGAATTCTCATAAAACTGGTGTAAATCATATCAAAAATGCAACTGTGACTCATAGAGGTCAGTGTCTTCGTTTGCCCTAAATTATAGAACATAAGAAATTGTATTTTGCTTACATAAATAAAATTTTTCCTACTCTACTAATTCCTCCTTATTATTCAACCATGGCATCAAATATTTGCAAAATTAAGGTCGCAGAAACAGTACATTCATAAATTAGCAACTAACAAAAGTTTGCGTTTTTCACTCAGGCTAAACTAGTTTTCATGTCAACAGGATATTATTTAATTAAAACATTAATAATGGTCTATTGCTTTTCTAACTATTTGCTGGAAGTTAATGGACATTTATATCTCTTTTGCAATACTGCTTTGAGAAAA
>NW_009606769.1:0-27322 GCF_000690535.1 Cariama cristata | reverse complement strand
AAAGAGTGTCTGGGCTGTAAAAATGAGAACTGATAAAAGAACAGTTATCACAGCAACATTTAACTTAATAAATAAGTATGGTTTTATTTGCCATAGATTCAGTCATGGCAGTCTTGGAAGCACAGAATGACTTTTATATTTAGAGTATCTTTTTGTGATATTGTTGGTTTTGTCTCTATTCTATGCTTAATAAGTGCAAAATTAAAAAGTCCCCTTTGCAGGAGTCAGAACAACAAATTTATTCCTATTTTTCTGGTTAAGAATTAAGCAAAAAATTTTTGTAACTTTTTTGTTTTCTCAATACACAGGTCAAACAAGAGTGAGTAATAAATCATGAAATAGTTTCCTCAAATAGATGATTATGAATAACGAGGTAGTTTTTATGCCACAGGTCATAGATAAAAGCTCTTATCAGTGAACACCATGGACAATATGATCCAAATCAATAGAGTTCATGCAAGTGCAAAACTAGTCAGCGTTAGATCAGAATCAGACCCAACACTAGTTATTAACCTGCATTGTCAGCAACAATTACTGCCAAGTAATTTTCAGCATTTGCTCCATGAATCTTTGTTTCAAAGCCAAGATTTAGACAGCCTCAATTGATTTTACATAATTGCTATGTATGCTTTATAAGCCTGTGTGTAGGGATTGTGTTCTTCAGTTATGAAAGACTCACATGCGAAAATAACATTTTTCCAACTTCTGAAAATTTAAAGAGCATCTAAAAAAAGTTATTGTACAGCTCAAAAGAAAAAAAAAAAACATGTCAGTGTGTATGTAATCTACCTCTTTTATGATATTTAAAAATAATTTTCTAAATGTGTGTTCCTTCTTTATATCACTCTTTATTATTCCTAATGTTAGTATTTGATATTAATAATCAGCATGAATATAACTAAAGTGTTTTTGATAGATTTATTTTTGTATCTTTTGGTATAGGATGTATTGGGCCCTGAGATCTCTGCAGTGAAAATAAGAAAAACGTTCTTATTCAACCAGCTTGATTTTATCATCATTAATCCCAGAAAATTCCTAGAGTGTTGGCTAGAAACCATCCATATGGGTAAGCAATCTTGGGGTCAAAACTTACCTTTATAACATTTAAAGTGGAATGAGAAATGCTAGGAAAGAACTATATTTGCAGTAGGAATATGAGTTATTAGAAACAATAACTTCACACAGTTATTTATCATACTGCATTTCCAAATTAACAGTGATACTCAAGTATTTTCCTTGTATTGTTAATGCCAATGGAGGATTTTGATGGACTTCCAACTCCTCTATTTCCCAACTGTTTAGTTTAACTTAAACAAACAAACAGCTAACACGAAGCAAGAGCTCTCTTTGTTTGCAGATTTCAGAGAGGTTTCTGTGGATGCTGTCAGAGGTTGGTGTTTCTAATGAAAAGTGGACTTCAACCAGATTGTACATCTGTGCATACATGTACTCTGGGGATCTAGGACTCAGAATCCAAATCCCAATATAGAATAAAAGTTTTACAGCACATTATGAAGAGTCTCTGTTTTCCTGTTGGTGAAATCTACTCTCCTTTTAAGGTAATTGGTAAGATTGACATTATCCCTTGTCCTGTGGTTTATATCTCAATTTCAAGTTTAGATAAAATGAGTCAACCGCATTAGCTTGTTGTAATTCCCATTTTTCTCTACTTTGTCACGGTTATAATCCAATTCTCATGTGTTTGTTGATAGAAGTATTGTAGTAGTGAGCATATGCTACTCATTAATATCACTGGTGAGAATTAACAGTTAAAACACCTGACTATGATTTTTAAAAAAATGATGTACTTAGTCTAGCTTCCACTGAATACTGTCAATAGCTTTCCCATTGTCTTGCAAAGGAGTAGTTTTAAGTTCTGTATATCATTTAATTAAATAATTGCTTTTGAAAAGGAATATGTGTTGTGACAAATTTGAATTGTATTAGTAATTTCTGCAAGGTCCCTTGAACTCAAGATCGAAAAAAGATAATATCCCAGTATAAGAAATCAGATAAATAACATACACTGTAGGAACTAATTTCCTACTTTGTTACAGAATCATGTTAGCCAACAGATTTACAAATGCCAATCCATTAACAGTAAATCTTGGAAGAACCTGAGCTTACAGTGAAAACCACATCCCTGCATGTGGTGTGTGACATATTCACTTTTCATCTAAAATTAGAAGTTTGTTTTGTGACTGTGTTACATATGTTCATTTGTAGACTATTCATATGTAGACTCTGCTCATATGTAGACTATTGCAGATACTGACAGAACTAGATCCACTTTTTGGGACAGATTCAATAAGCATGTTCCACCTCCCTTCTAAGAAAAAAACTAGAAAAAGGAAAAAAAAAAATAAAATCCTTTCTCTAAGGAGAAAGAATGTTTGACTTGGGAATAGTGCAGTCCAATAAAATGTACCAGCACTTAAATAATTTATTGTAATTCTGAGAAAAAAAAAGGCTGCAAATATTTTCAGATTGTTACACAATTGCTAAGAAATCAGAAGCAACAAAACTCTTCATCTAATTTTTTTGTTTCTTTTTGTTTGTTTGTTTTCTTTTTTGTTGTTGGAGAGGTGTGAGGTGTGTTCTACTCTTCTTTCCACAAACACATTCAACAGTGAAAAGTACATTTCAGTCTCACACTGCTTTTCACCTTGTTTGATTTCATGTAACTTCAGACTAATGCCCCAAATTTTGCTCTGATCATCAGTGGATACAGGCCACTGGTAATCTATATAATTAAGAATGTAAATAAACCCCTTTTTTACACCACTTGCACATAACATCATATGGCTGCTGCTGCCAAAGTGTCCCAAGGAAAGGAAAAAATTTAGACTTTCAAAGCAAATTTCTGAGGTATTTAATACCTTTTAAAAGTTTTAAAATAAAATGAGGTCTATTTTGGTTTGACTGCTCCATTTACTAGATGTCGGAGCAATTAAAAAAACTTCTTTGTTCTGTCACTTTGTGTAAGGAAGAATACGAGAGCTGAGAATATCACGGTTTCTTATTCTCAAGAAAAATCAACACATATTTATAACATGTTAGTTCATTTTTCAACAGCCTGCTGGGGCTTGTCAAACACATATACTCTGACATATTGCTTTAGTAGTGAGAATGTTAAGTTTTATGCAAAATAATTATGCTTATACTAAGCACTAAAAAAAGTTCTATGAATTATACATTACCTGGATGGTAACCCGAAATTGTATTCTGGGGTGGTGATAATGATAATAATAAACTGAAATTTACCTGGATGATCAGCAGATTCTGGAGAATGCAGAGAGGCAAAAATGAGTCAAAGGCGGGAGACAGTGGTTGAAGGTAGAGTTACTATTTATTCCTTACAATTTTTCCCTGAAAAACAAGTTGCATATATCTAAAGTTGCAAATTTGGCTTGAAAAATTAAAATGCTGCTATTCTTTCTTGTTTAGTTATCTTGCCAAACTCCTCTGACACAGAAGATTTGCAGGCCATGGGAGACAGTATTTAGTCTTTCACAACCAACATAAATTCACAGTTGTTTTGCTCAGGATAAGGTTTGCATAAAACTACTCCTTTCCCATCATTACCAAGAAAGATTTACAATTTCAACTTAAAACTGAGTAAAATTCTGATGTTATCTTGAAGTTTCACCTTGAATTTTGTATTAATTCAGCATAGACAAGTATGAAAACTTTTATCAAACCAAAATTTAGAAAAGGAGATAGATTGAAGGGAGAAGCAGTGGAGAAAGGAGAGATTATCAAGCTACATACAAGCTAAAACTTGGAACGCTAATGAAGATAAAGAAAGATTTGATGAGATGAAGACTTAGTTACCATGGGTTAAGATGTGAATCAGAATAAAAGAGAATTGTATATATCAAACTATTTAAACAAGCTGAGAAAACACAAGCAAAATTGTTAGAAAAGACCTCCATAGGAAATTTTTGTTTCTTAGTTTGTATTCTGAGTATTTTCCCATTATAGATTAATGATGGCCAAATCCTCCTTTCATCGTCTCAGTGAGACCACAAGAAGACAATACATATTCTCTTTCTCATAAGCGTTTGTACCTCTGTGCTGTGCCTTTTGAAGAGAAACATTCGTAAAGCCTCTGTAAAATTTGTCAGTTGCTGGGAGCTGAGGCTCAAACTGCAACAAATGCATTTTTGAAACCATTTTTCTTCCATTTCACTCTAATCAGTAAATCACCATGGTTGGGGCCATATAGGTGCTCTGGTTCTTTTTTCTAACACTGAAAATTCTCACTTTCTCTTTCGTGACCCTTTAATAAATCTACCTTTCCTCCTTCTTGTTTTAAATCACTTCACTATACTACAAGTGTAAGTGGTAAAGCTGGCAGCTAGACTGCGCTGTACACTAGAATATGTTCCGTTTTGTTATTCTCTCATAAATAACATTATGCACTGATCAGTGTCAGGATGGAGTCTATCATCTGTAAATCCTTACACTGTGGCCTGTTTTTCACAAAACTCGCTTCTCTTTTTCCATCTTTCAATACCAGCTCCTTCAGCCTTCAGTTTGTTAGCAAAATCCATGTAGCTGATTTCTTGTCAGAAATCAAATGAAAAAAAAACCTGAAAAAGATACTTGCAATTATTGTATAATACCTATGCAATACCTGTCTAATATCTTCTCAGTATTGTAAGTTCTTAGAAACAGAAACCTATCTGTTCATTTGTTTGTTTGTAGTGTCCTGCATTGCCAAGGACACTTAATTAATAATGGAAGAAAATATTGTCATATTTCTGCAAAAAGCGGAGAAAAATCTGTTTCTACTCAGGATAATTCTTAGAAAAACTATAGAGTATCTGTTCTCTGAGGAGAAATTACATGAGACTCAAGTGCTGTAATTCACAATGAAGAGGAAGAATAATTGTACGATGAGAGCAGGTTCATCTATCTAGAAAAGTCATGCAAGTTCGTATTAAGTCAAAGGGAACTATTAAGTTGTCACTTTATGAGTAAATTTATTGACAAATTTAGTACTCACAGTTCAGAAATCTTCAATGTTTGGAGAGCTGCATTTTCAGTTCACCTAATAAAATCAAAAATATTAATCATAGACAGCAGTTTTTGGATGAAAGTATAATAAATGTAAGAAGATCTGAAAGACAAAATGCACAAGTTGTTTTGACAATATTAGTGTCATGATGTATTTTCCCACTTCTCTTTGTGACAGCATGTAAAACAAAGTAATACAAACATTTTATTAGATTGGACTACAGTGTCTTATCTGGTTTTAGTGTAACTTGAGCTGTACAAATAATGCATTTAAATGCAAGTCAAAGGCAAATCTACTAGTCTTTATGTAGGTTTTTTTATGAGGGTAAAGGAATATGTATCTGGCCATGCTACCTCTGTGGAAACTGCAAGAGTGAACTTACAAGTAATGAGGTTTTGATAAGGCATTTCAAATCCACTCCCTTTGTGTGGTATCCAAACCCTGATTTTGTCATGAACTGAAGTGTAGAGTTAGTTAAATAAGGCTATGTATTTTTGTACATTTCATTGTTCAGTTTATACAAAGACGACAGAGAAAATTTCTTAAAGTAAGTCATGACAATTTGTTTTGGAAAAAGTTTTAAAATTCCAAACACATGAGAATGTCATAACTTCACAAATATCTCCAAATAAAATTTTTCTTTTTCATTTTCCCCTGGAGCTGATCACAAAATAAGAAAAGCTACTTGCTTTCATCTAAAAATATAGTGCTTCTTAGGGATCTAAACTTTACTAGTTTTGGAATAATTATTAATGTTAATAGAAGTTAGAAAACAAGACAAAATAAATTAATTTACTCAAATCTGGCTTAAGCAATAATCTAGCAATTTAACAATCAATAAAAGATACTAACCTGAGTATAATGTAAAGACATTTCGTCAAATAGGTTTGTGTCTGTAGCTGGACAGCCAGTATGGAAAATTTAGTGTAAATATTCATGATAGAAAGTGCTTTGCCTGGTGGTTACCATTTAAAGAAGCAGAGACTCTATGTAAGGCCATGCAGTCGATCAAAAAGGGAGTGTTTGTGAAAAGGGATGGTCACGGTTCAGAAAGGAAAGGATATTTTGGGTGGGTGACTCCATTACAGTAAGAATCTGTCTGCTTTTTGTCCTAATAGTTTCAGATATCTGTCTCCATGATTAGAATATAAAAGCACTCAAATATCCCTGGATAAAAGATGAAAATATTTTCTTTATACATTTTTTGCTGCTGTATGAAAATGAAAGAAGAAAAGACTGTCATATGAGACACAGTCAACTTCTTAATGAGAATTTTTACCTAGATGTCTCTATTTTTTTCAGTCAAGAGATAGAAGAAGAAAAAAAATTGAAACCAAAACCCTCGCACCCCAATAACAAGCAAACTTCATTTAGCAATTACAATAATCACATCGTATTGCATCAAGTTTAAAACTAGAGATATCTCAGCTACATTATTCCCTGAAATAAGGTTTGCTTTACAGAAACAAAACATCTTTCGGAAGACAGGACCATGCCATGTATCAGTAAGAATACATTATTTACAGTGGTGGGGTCTGTGCATGATGCTGTCATCGAGAGCAGCTTCCTCAGCTAAAGGTGTGGGTGGCTTCTGTGTCTGCTGGGAATTTGCAGTCTTTTCTCAATGTTTTCCATTTCATTTGTGAAGTTAGAGGAGGACATGCATATTCCTAATTCTGCTGGTCTCACACAGATACTGAAAATAATCTGTTCTGATCTAAATCCCAGGAAACCTTTTCCTTATTTAGAAGTGTGGAATTAATGTTTTATGGGAAAATGTTTATATAATATTTATATGGGGCTTCATTGTCCATTATATCATACCTTTTTAGCATCAGTCCAACACAAATGCATTTAAAGACACAGGACTAATTAACCTCTGAATTTCTTGCCAAAGGCAATAGTAAGCAGGATGAATACCCTAAAGTCGTAGCGTATTTCTGTATACAGCAAGCTGTCCTGACTATCTAAATCCTTTTCCAGAGTCCCTATTAACACGTTAAAGCTTATTAACCATCAAAATTTTTTTTTTCTCTGGGCTCTGAGGAAATTAGAAATCTGATTAATATTCTGCATGTTCCTGAGCACTTAAGACAACCCTGTTTGATTGTAGTTAATCTTCTATATTTAGCCTAAACAAATTCTTTGAGATCATGAATTATACTGATACAACTTGAACATTGTGAGCTTTATGGCCCTTACACTTTCAGTACGTCTTTTCTGTTTTCCTGGATTTTTCTGTCTAGGTAGTAGTATTAGTTTTTATCTATTTTTTTTAGCAATCTGTCTAAACACATAGTCAATGTATCTGTAAATATTTCTTAGTCAAAGTTTAAGTTCTGAGGTGAACTTTAACATTATGTCAAATCAAAAAATACCTTTGTTTCAAGCGCCAGAACACCATTGTTTCATCCTCTATGTATATTTATCTTTCTGAATCTATCTCTATATGTCTTAAGAACAAGGCAAAATCAACTGCAATACAAAGATAAATATTGATAACACATGGTATCCTGTCATCACATTAAATTGATTTACAGCAGTTTTTAGAAAAGTTAATTTTTTTTAACATATATAATGACATTTTGATTGTGATGCTTTCAATGTCTCTCTCTCTTCCTCTTTTCAAATAGATTTTTCATTCTGTTTCCTAGATATCAGATTTCAAAAAGACCACTGGAATTCTTTTAATTTTAAAGCATATTTGCATTAGCATTGCTAATTAATGAAAAATTTATTAACGCTAATTACTGCCACACACCTTCATAAGCGTGCAGGCACATACATACAAAATTAGCAATTTAATGTAACCATTGCTGTGAATTTCGCTGTCGATAGTCCATGAATCTTACACAACTCTCTTTGAAGGCTTAAACTTTATGAATCTATGTATTTACATATACATGTATAAACATACAAGCACACACAGATGTATATATCTTTTATAAATCAAATATTTTTGTATTAGTTGCACAGTTGTACCTGTTTTTCCCAAGTATGCATTTCACCCAAATAGTACCACATGTAGTCAATCAAAAATGCAAGGCCTTACCTTTATAATCAGGGCTTGATTTCTTAGATCTGTTGTATTTCACTTCCACAGCACACTCTGCCCTAAGATCTGTGATCAGCACTACAGTCAGAGTACCAGGCATGACCTCTCAATACACACAATTCAGTAACAGCAACAAGTGAATATTTAGATTCTTACTTCAGTTCCACATTTATCAAGTGATATTACTCATAGAAAGAGATCCTTCAAGCAAATGCTTAATCTGCATTGAATTGGGAGTGATCTTGATGATACACTTGGGAAAAAAAGGAGCTTATTGTACAACACAGCAGATGAAAATACCCACAGCTATTGCACGTACCACTCATTCTGTTAACCATGTAATATACATTGTCATTTTGACGTGTAGACTATTTCTCTTCCTCTGTCACCTCCATGTCAATCCAATTCACTCATTCTTGCCAATGATGAAATGAAAAAAAAAAAAAGAAAAGGAAACACGCAAGATTGTTATCCTAGATATGCATTTGTGGAACATTTTAAAGCCAGTTAGATTAACCATCGAGAAGATGTTAGTCTAGATAAGAGAATCCCCACTGGTTTTCTGTCTCCCTTAGACAATGAAATCACATAGTTGTGTCTGTGCCTCTCTGTTTTGGATTGTTCTATTTTAACACATAACAGATTGAGGGCTGCCTACTATTCCTAATTAACTCAAGTTAAACTAATGAGAGAGAGAGAGTGGATGGAGTGTCAAAAAGAGAAAAGAGATCATGAGTTGGAAGAGATTGAATTACAACTTAAAGGGGATGGAGAAAGGAAAAGAAAGTGTAGGGAGGGGGAGGTGGTGCAGATACAGTTAGGCTGAAAAGTAGGGGACGAGAAGGGCCTGAGAACAGATTTATCCTTCGTTTTCAAGAAAAGGCAAAGATGCCTTGCAAAACCACCAGAGAAATACAAGTAATCCAACATTGTACTGAAGTCAGATTCTTGCTTCTTGTTAGAAAATACTTCAGCACCCACTGGAGAACAGCTCAGATTCCAAAATCCAGCTATTGCTCTGCTATCAACAGCTTTCTCTGGCATGTACTCACAATTTATTCATGTAGTTATTTTTGCCAAGAGAATACCATGTAAACTATTCATGGAAGAAAGTGGTCTGTTCTTTCTAAGCCTCATAAAAAATGCCAGGGAAAGGTCAGGTTTTGTTGTACTGTACCAAACCAGCTTAAATGTGGTATTCCTTATGCTAGGAGTTAGAAATAGGCACACAAGCACAAAGAGGAAGGTAGAACTGAATGATCCCAGTGCAAAAACAATGTCTTATTTTCTCAGCTATGAATAGGGCAATTTCTAGTTTGTGTTTGCACACAAGAGGTTTTCATTCTTCACTTTTACTGTCATAAGTTATTTTGTGCATAGACGTCTATATATAGAATATATTATGACATATTTTTTGACAAAACTTCTTTGGAAGATTTCCTGTGTAAAAACACAAGTCTGAAACTCTGGTGTTCTTAAAAATATCCAGTCCTGTCCTGATTCTGCTCTCACACTGCTGTTACCAGTAGGTTACTTTTTGGGCTTGTTAGTGCAACCTATAATAAAATGGCAGTGACTAATGTAGAGCAAATACCAAATAAAAGTTGAGTTTCAGATGTTCACACACTGTGTGTAATGTTATGTTTAGAGGGGTAGCTTTTCACCCTAGCCTCAGGACAAGAATCTTGCCAACAATCCCACATTTCTTTGCCTGGGGTATCCTCTCCCCACATGCAGAGATGGGGACAGGAGCCTGCCAGAGGCGGAGGGGATGATGGGATTGCATTTGCGGTGGTTGTAGCTGAGGCTGTAGGCCTTGCCAGAAGTGAGGCCTCAGCTCTTCAACATATGTCCCTGCTCCAGATTCAGGCTGGAGGAAAGTGGAATGGCAAAAGCTAGGAAAGCAATAGGAGAAGTGGAGGTGGAAGGGGAGAGCAGGCGATGGCAGGGCAAAGGGCAGGCTGGGGGAAGTCACTGTGGGTCAGGTTGAAGGAAAGAAGTGTGGTGGAGAAAACATAGTGTCAGACCAAGGGAGCGTAAGGGGAAGAAGCAGTCAAAACTTCAGGGGAAGTAAGGGAAATACTGGGAAACCAACATTCAGACAGCTGAGAAAGGTTGAAAACAGAGTGGGGCTGGGTGAGGAGGAGTTTCTGCAGGTAGCATGCAGTGCAGAAAGGAAAGTGAGGAAGGAGGGTGGAGGGATAGGCAAGGGCTGGGGCTATAGGCTGGCCCCTCACCACTCTCAGTCCCAAACCAGAAGCTCTTGTTGGACACCATGCCTGTGTGTCCCTGCACATGCATGCGCACACACGTGCATGTACACACTTGCCTCTCTACTGTGGCCTGGATTGGGGTTAATAAAAGCACTGGCTAGTTTAACAAAAGCCGAGGGGATGTGACAGGTAAGCAGGAAGGAAATACCCAGCTCCTTTTGGTCGGCTGTGGTTATTTGCGTCTAACGAGGCCAGCTCTTCACCAGGCTCTGTGCAGATGAAATGAAGCGATGGGCTGAAGCAGGGCAAAGGAGGCGCCGCGTCCTGACAGGCTGAGGTGTGACCTGACAAATCCTAACCACCCCGGACATCTTCGGGACAGCGAGGGGAGGGATGGCGGGAGCGCAGGGTGCTGAGACACAGCCCGGGTTTGGGCCCAGGGGAAAATGAGCTGGAGAGGGAGGATGGAAAAGGGGGGCCCTACAACACCTTGTTTCAGACTGAGCACAAAAGCGAGTTTAATTACAACCTTGGCCAATGGGACACAGAACTTTGCAATGCAGTTGTCTTTGATTTTTTTTCTTTTTCCAAGGAATTTTTTGACATATCCACTTCATCTAGGGAAAAATAAAAATTCTCACATCTTCATCTCATTAACAACAGAGGTGGGTTTTTTTGCAGAGAGGGGGGTATGTGCTGTATGAGAGGGACACAAATGTTAGCTTTCCAAATGCATTCAGTGGCATAGCCAAATTATAAACAACCTGACTTCTGGGCCCTAAGTATATGAGCACCTGTATCTTTGCAATCACTAAGTGACTTTGGGCATCCGAAGACATTAACATGCATCATTGGCAAACAGGTATGGCTGCAATAGATCATAAGACGAACATGCTGTTGTTGACCATGTGTTTCTACAATGACAGGAATATTCTTTCTGCGAACATGTGTGTATATCTAAGTCCACATGGGCCAGAGAATTTACTTATGTACAAATGTATCTCACTTTAAAACTCTTAGGGGAAGCTGTTGAAGTGTGCCTAAGGATGTTCTATTTTAACAAATGCCTAAGTCTAGCTGTTTGACAAAGCAAAGAAAAAGGAGAATGTGAATTGCAATTTAAAAAATCAAAAGTAATGGAAGGAATGTTCTGGTTACCATTAAACAGTTCTTCCCATGGGAACTACAAATCAACTGCTTCTTGGGTTTACAAGCAAGCAAAGACAGATCTGGAGGAATATTTATGTATCTATAGGGCACTTGTGTTTGTATAGGGCACCCCTGCTACTGTAATTTCCTAAAAAAGGAAATAATAAGAGAAAATGATTACTGAAAAGAAAAAAAGTATACATATCACAGTTTATTGCCCTTAGTAATGCAAAACATGTAGAATATACTTTTGTTCTGAGTAGGGTAGATTTAACTTTCACTTTATAGTGATGTTTCAAAAATACAAGAGTAAGTCATAGCAGTGGGTAGATTTAGGCTGCTGCATTTCACTGTTCAAATCTCACACTAGGGATTAGTATTTTACAGAAACCTTTATTATGGTTAACATACAGTGCTGCTTGGAGTCAAAGGCAGGCAATTAGGCCCAGGGTGCCAAAAAGGCAACCGTTTTACTATTTTTATATTTGATTATCTAGAACATAACACATCTGTGCTCAAGCCAACATTCTTTCTCTTTTCATTGGAAAACACACAAGTTAGAAATCCGTAGTTCCCAATAATTATTAAGAACACACAGAGACTTTTGAAGACAAAAAAAAGAACAGTTGGTCTCTGGTTTTGCCAGTTTTAACTGGCGGACCCTTCTGTATTGCATGTGTGCACACGTAAGTAAATGAGAAAGGTCAAATTTACAAAGTTGTAAATTAACTTATCTTCCTGAAATGGGTCTTCTACAGTGTATAATCACTATTTTTTCCCTTATCAAAGAGACTTTTATACATATTCATAAATCCAGATGAATATTGTACGTCACCTGAAAAATTGTACTCAAGAGGCAGCAGAATAAAAAGGGAAAAGTGATCACAATTTGGCTGAACTCCCAGCACAAACAGGCAAAACTCTGTAGAGAACTGGCATTAAACCTGCTACACACATGCCTTATGCTATGTATTTACTCAAAGCTAATACAGACAGTCCTGTCTCACTACACTAGACTAGTGTATCACTCTTCTGTGACTAAGTGAAGCTGTAACAGATCACTCCGACCATGGGTATCGTGGCACAAAAGGCTGCCAGAAAAGTAGGTTTGCAACTGCTATGAGACTTCGGAAACTAGAGTGCCTCGTGATTAGACATCGAGTGCTTGGTCTCTCCAGCTCTCAGGAAGACTGTAAGTGTGGTACCTGGGTCAAGGTCAGAGAGGACAGAGGACTGAGGGTATAAGGAAAGGATACAGCCCCAACTTGGATAATGAGGGATTCCATTTTGCTGTCACAGGTCATATTTTGTTTTCTACCACTGTCTGCTAGAAGGAATTTCCTACAGCTGTTGCTTTAGGAAACTTAGTTGTTTCCTAGTGCCCTTCATGTGAGAGGGAACGAATTGCCACACTCATGGGAAGGAGACTTTTGAGCCAGTAATCCAGGCAACTCTATAGCAACCAGCACACTAGGAGCAGACCCAAGGGAACATGCAGGTACAAGGCATTAGCCTGAACTTAAAAACAATCCCTCCTGAGCATCTTGATGAAATTTTGTCACCGAGGTTGTCAAACACAGGCAGTAGTGCCCAGGCAGATGTGAACCCACCAAAGCAGTTGGCTGTCTCAGCAGCCACTTCTAGCAATTCTGTACATCCTGCATAAATTATGCCAGCACTTTCTGTACTATGACTATCCTACCTGTTCATACATGCATTAGTTACCAGAATGAAACAGCATTTGGCAATCCATTCCTAGGTTTTAGGTCTGTTCATTGCATGTAAGCCCTTTCTATGTCTTTCTTTATCTAGCCTTGGAGCGTGGAAAGGTCTAAAATAGTTATCAGCACTCAACATTGACTTATGCCCGAAGCTAATGTCATACCAGCTTTACATCAGCACAACTCAGTAAGTTTAGTCATGTTACTGTTAAACTACTCAGTGGAACAAGGTCAGGCCTTTATAATGAGAGGTGATTTACAATTTAGGTATGTTTTTTTGCTATTTGGCTTGCACATGTTTTCACAGTTCGCAAATATTTTAACACCTTTTGTGGTTCCACTAGTTCTAGTGTGGATTCCTGAGATACATAAATGTGGTGTAATATTATGCTCACAAAAGTTGACTATCTCCCAGTAGATGGTAATGCACCCTGCAAAGTGGAAGCAGTGTGTTAACATAAGGAGAAATTTTCATACTACTCATCACCTTTTTACTCACTCATTTGCAGATCAGTTGAGGATGAAGGACTGTTTGGCACTTGTCCATCTATTTTGGTCTTCATTCTGCTGTAAAATGTACTAGCAGTCACCAAGTCAAGCTAACAGGAGCTTAGAGACTCCAGACAAGTCCATCCTCTAAATTATGTCTGGCATGACAGAATCTGTAAATTTGTAATTTATTATGGGTTTATTTCAGGCATATCTATATCCATGACAGTGAAACAGTGTATATCATTTTGGAGGAGATGCAACAATTGTGTAATACAGTATATTTTTTAAATTAAACTTTTCAGGACAAAACAGCCTCTTGAAGTGAACTACATGTCTGTTGCACCTCAGTGATAAAATACACATTTTATCACATGTATGCAGCATAAAAAGCACAGTTTAGTTTAACTTGATATATATTGGAAATTAAGGTAAGCAGCCACCCTAAGAAAGTATTTAGCATGCTTACTTGGCTGAGAAATAATACAAACATTTAGCACATGCTCTGTGTTAACTGTAAGTCAGATTTTCATTAAGAGAGAGAAAAATGTTTACATGTTCAATTTTTATAAAATACTTGTATATCTGAGTCTGGGAAAAAATTGTCTAGGAAAATTCTAGGCACAACAATGATAAATTTGTGGTCAAGTGAAAAATCTCTAGCTCTAAAACTCACAGTCATGTTCCCATGAAAAAATTCAACTAGAAAAGTGTCCCACAAAGAAAAGGTAATGGATGAATCTTCACCAGTGTCGGAAAATTAGTACAGCAGATAATTTTATGGGAAATGCTTTAGTCATTGTGCTACTTTTTACATCATGTGCCCTAGTAGCTGAAAACAGCATCGGAGCAGGCAGGAAAATGCCTCAGTTTTATGAAGGGTCAGATATTGAAGGAATAGAGGACAAAGCCCCTGGAATGCAGCACTGTTCAGACTTCAGCAGTATGTGAGCTGACAGATTGGATCTGAAGCAGATGATTCACTGGGACTCCCAGAATGGGACAACCAGAATTACTTGGGGCAGGCGGGATCTGTCTGTCCTTCTACCTGGAAGTGTTTCTCTTATTTACTGTCTTTAAGTACTGTCTTGGAGTTTGTTGTTTCTGACTTTTTTGTTAAGAAAAACGGAGTGAATTGTGAGATCTATTTGCATTTTGTCATGGTGAGCTTGGTTGAGTTGGAGCTAACCAAGCTGTGTAAAGAGCCCATCAAGTGGAGCTTTATCTTCTATTTCTTCATAGAAGTGAAGCTCGTTCTTCAACGAACCCAACTTTTTTTCAAGGACTGCCTTTTTAATTCTTGCTATCTTTGAAGACAACAGTGTGTCTGAATAAAAAACCTCTTCTGCTGCTGTTTTCTTCTGTGGATGACTACCTGTAATAAACCTAAAGAAGAGCTTTTACTGGGCAAAGAGATTTAATTTAGCTGACTGTTTAGTCATTCTTTTGGGTGGGTTTTTGTTACCTTTATGAACTCTCATGTTTTACCGGGTTTTAAAATTTTCTGAAGACAGTTGCTTTATCAGTAAAGTGTTGCTTGAATATGACTGCTCAAATCAGCGATTTTCTGTATTAAAAGAACTTCTGCATTGAAAGCTGGTCCTAGGGGACATGTGGACTGAATTATAATTGCCTGAGTCCCAAAGACTTTTTAAGACTATGTACTCAGTTGACATACAACACTCTTTGATTGGCACTTTAGCATGTTGTTCTTAATAATTAAATGTCATTCTCAAAAGTACTATAGAGATTCCATGGTATTGCTTCATTAATGATTGAGATATCAACAGCAGATTTTTGGTATATACATGATTAATCCTCAGTACATTTTATATTATGTTTTCTTTCAAATGACATTAATAAACTCCTTCAAAACTACATTAATGAATTGTTAAAATGAATTATCTTGCAACCTATCTTTAATATAAATGCATTTATTCCTGAAAACCTGATAAATTCATACAGTGTCTACTATGAACATTACATAACGGACTATTGGAAAATGTTTAGTAAAAATTCAGGTCTTTTGTTCCTTACCCAGTCATTATTTCCATTGGTAAAATTTATTGAACTCAAGACGTAACTTTCTGGCTGAATTCCCTCAAATCTACTCAAGTTACTTGAAAGATTGCAGTAGTAAACAATTTTATATTGCCAGTTCTTTACTGTTCATAGTGTACTTTGACCGTTTGAAACGCTATTTACATGGTTAGGATTTGTCAGGGCAGTATTTGTGAAGAGTTTCTCTTGAAATACAGGAAAACGAAGTAACTTAGGGCTTAATTCCTGTTTAATTTACATCTATGCTTAGCAAATCCAAAGAAACAGTGGAATTATTTCAATTATAGTGTGTGTAATCGGGATTAAGCCCTTAGGTTTTGTGGTAATGAAAGCAGATGTGGTTGGATTTTTATGCTACTTTATCAAAACTGTTTCAGTCAGATTCCCAAGCATTAATAATCAGTTAATTTTGTTACCATTATATGAGAAACTTCTTGCAGTTTAGTTTTCTATTAATAGTTATTGGTACTACATTTCAGGTGGTATGTGAAATGACATCCAATCCAAAGGATATAATCACTATTTATTTCTCAAAAGACTGTGCTCAATAGTTGCAACTTCTTTTCTTATGAAGTTACACCTATCTTTCATAAAATCCTTCCATTTTCCTACTTTGGGTATTGTTACTTTTATTAACACTCCAGATATCCTGACAGCAAGTCAAGTAAAGCAAGCTCAGCAGTTAGTCCCGGCTATCTTTTACTGTCTGGAACAGAAAGAAAAGAAGACAACGTGAGTTGTAGGAACAAGAGAACTATGTAGTGGTTTTACTCCTTTTGCTGTCTGTTTTTCCATTTTAGTGTCATAAAGTGGGTCTTAATCAGCTGTAAATAACTGGTGTAAGTGAGAAAAGGGCCAGTATCAAAATGGGGGAGACTTAAGGGTGTTAAGTTCTGAGCTAACATATATTTACCAAAGAAAAGGTCAGAATTCAATTACACTTGAGGTGTTGGTGCTGCTACAGACACGGCAAAGATTGGTTAGCCTGTATGTGCACCTCTAATATTGATGGCTGACCAAGGAGTTTTCAAACAGTCACTAGGCATTAAAAAAAGAAAATCAAAATAGCAAAGGAAGAAAATCCTATAGTTGTTTTAGAATTGTTAATATGAAATAGAAACACATGACAAAGTAGAAATTAACTATATTTTAGCAAATCAGTTAGCATTTACACAACTTGATCAGAGACAAGTTCTTCTCTTTTTAACATCCAATAACAGGACTAAGAGTTTAGTTTGCATTTGTGTAGAATACAATTTAGAATGAAGACTTACTGTAGAAAAATTGAGAATACTTGACTTACTATGGAGTTTAATACTGTACTTAAAAATTGAACTATTCAAATTTCTGTACAGTAAATATTGCTTAAGAAAGGCTTGCACATACCTTCTTTAACTAGTAAGAGAGTAGGTAAAGTCTGATAGGAGTTGATCAGTGTTTAATCAGGAAAATTAATTTTTTATTAAAGTGTAGTAAAAACATTAACAAAAACACCTACTTTAACTGACTTTGCTTGCTTGTTTTTCTGCTCAAGATACTCAACAGAAGTTGGGGTTAGTTCCTAGAAATGACATTTTTCTCCAAGTTTAAATATATCCTAAAATTATTTATCTCTTTAATGGGGAGCTTGCACCACCAGAGTTCTATTCTTTTCTTTCTTCCCACTGTAACACTCTAATAAGCAATTATTAATTAGATAAGCATCTAATAAGCAATTCTAGAATGTAACTCCTTCATCAGAAAGAATACCTTTATTCTCATATTTTGCTATTAGAATGTCTTATGTCTTTCTTCATCATCATTTATTCTTTTACATACTTGGGGCTATTTTTACATTCAGAATTAAAATCTCTATTTATCATAATTTTTATTTCATTCTGTGAAATTTGTATATCCACATAAGATTTTAAGGTACTTCATTTCCTGGTTCTCCATGGGTGTTGAAGTTAATGACTTTTGTATATATTGATAATCTTTTTCTCTATTGAGTTTTCTTGAGACCTGCTGTCTTAATAGGGAATTGTATTTTGAAATGTTTCTTTCCTCCTTCCTTCAAAAATTTTCTACTATTTCTCACAGAAAAAATTTAATAGGTGGAAGATTTAGAATAAAAATGTATTGATTAGGTTGCTAAAACTTGAAAAAGCTCTGAACCAAGGAATTTGTTAAATGCTACCCACGGTTCACTTCCTTCTCCTACCCAAACTATTTTGAGATCTTTACAAGAATGAATTAAAGTAATCTGCTTGTTCTCATCAAGGTAATCCTGAATACCATTTAATTATTGCTGATTAATTGTGGAATACTGTAGACAGAATTTGATTTATTATGTACTAATTAACTTACTTGGACTCTTGTGCATTAAGTTTTATTATCTATGTTTTAATTTACAGGCTGTAATTCCTTATCTCATTAGATTTAATTGTCAGCATTTATTTTCAATTCTTTTGCTAAAGTTTCTAAAGTTTCTTTTTTTTTTTTTTCAGTAGTGTTAAACTGATGCTCATTAATTTAACCAAGTTAGTGCAGCAAGTGGACATGAACTTTTCTATTATGAACAAGCTAATGTCTGTAAAATCTGATTGTAAGAGGAGTGATTTCTGAATGAGCACTGGTTTAATAAAACTTTTCAAATTAATTTGAAAAATGCTGTAAGCAGAGACCAAGGGCTGACCATTCTCAGTTAAAAAAACACAAATAGGCTGCTAAAACCAAACTCTTGCATAGATTTTCAAGTATGTACTTGTGTATGAAACAAAAGTTTGAGTCTCAGGTAACCAAGCAGCTTCTATTAATGCATCGTTGCAATTAAATAAGTAATACATGTTTGTTTTATTGAGTGTAAGATTTCAAAATGCCTAGAAACCATTTGGTTGAAGACATGTAAAGAATAGAGGCCACGTACCAACATTATAGCAAAAGCAAAATCTTAAAAAAAATAAAGAAGAAAGAAAAGGAAAAATTAGTAACAGAAAAAAAAAAGAAAAAAGAAAAAAGAAAAAAGAAAAAAAAAGAAGAAAAAAAAGGAGGGATTCTGCAGGCAGCCTTGTTCTTCATTAAACTGTATTTAGTAAACTGCCTTTGTACTAAGGCATGTAATACATTATAACCTATGGACTTTCCATTTCATTAAAAAGTAAGGGTAAAATTAATTTAGCCTTAAAGTCCAGGTTTTCTGAACATATGTAAATAGAAAGGTTGTATTGGCTTACTTGACCAAGGGCCAGGAAACAGGGACTTGTAGTGATATAAAAGATATGAACCTGCTTCCCATTTCCCATTTCCACCCATCCAGCTTTTGCTATAACCTGAAGAATAAAATATTCTCACTTCTTCTAGCTCCTTGTCCCCGGAGTCCTGGAAATCATGCTTTTAGTCAGATCTTTACATAAATAATAATACACCAGTGAAGTGATACTGATGTAGTGGTGGTGTGATGATTTTAACTGCAATTTAAGCTCAGATGTTAATTGAACTTTGTTCTTTATCTGCTGAGAGTAAGATTATATTGGTAAGTTATTTGGGCAATGTCTGTTCCTTAATCTTCTCATAAAGCAATTTCATATTCATAGATGTTAATGATTTACTTGCTTTGCTGGACTGTCTTCTGTATCTGCTTTTTGTTACACCACTAAGAGTTATAAGGTTTTGCAGTGATTTAAGCTAACCGGGTGGTACATTTCCAGCCTCAAGCTCAGTATAAGGCTTATCTGTGTGTTTTTATTTTATATGTATTAAGTGACTTGGCAATGATATTATTCAAACCTTTTAAAATTAAAAATTAATAAAAAATTGGTAACACCACTGTGTTACTCCATTTTGCTAATCATAGTGGTGGATTCAGCATAAAAATAGTGCAACACTGTAGTGAATCAGAAACCTTAGAGAAGATATGTGTCAGAGCAAAGTAAATAAGAAACTGAGATAATGATACACATAGAAGTCAATAGAAACTAGGACTCCTGCAACACAGGCTTTTTAAAGACATTGCCAGAGATTTAAAATAATCTGTTCTTAAATGATGAAGTTAAATATCTACTACTGCTTAGCTTGCAACCATGCAACCTTTGGCTCGAGTCTGTGAAAATCACAAAAAATTGAGTGACTTTAGTGATTTTGAATGGATAGTTTCAAATGGAAAAAACTGGCAGTTGCAATTATTTCTTCTCTGAGGATATGGGACTTCTCCAGGAATGATGCAAAGCAGGATATAAGGAATCTTTTATACTTTCTCTCTTGCATAGCGGCTAGGTGCGAGCAGAATGTAAGGTCAAGAAGTACTTCACTTCAGTGATCTGTGTTGTACTGAGATGAGGAATAAATACAGCATGACTAGGCATATTTGAACTAGTTAGAGGATAAGAACAACTTGGAATGCATCCTCTGAGGATGCATTAGAGAGGACTTCAGTGAAGGTTGGGTGACACGATGTACTGTCATCCTTTTACCAACATGACTGCAGAACTAGGTAGAAATCATTTGCTTGTACTTCCAGCATGCATTTCCAGTACAGTACAGTGATACTTAAAGATACAGAATAAGGAGTTAAGGAGTCGCAGTTGACAAAGGGCTGTTTGAATACACATGAAGAAGTATGCCATGCCTTTGGTAGCATTAAAGTTGTATTTCTAGTTCAAGGGGAGAAACTTCTCCTGAGACTTTGCTGCATAGTTCTCCCCACAGCACTGCACTGACCTAATAAGGTGGGTTTTTTTGGCAAAAGGAAGAACTTCAATCACTCAAAATACTGTTTTACTGACACAAAGGAAAGAAGAAAATCCTGCCTGGAGTCCTGACTGCTGGCTTGCTGGATGTCTCAGAATCCCACGGTCAGTATCTCCAAAACCCCTGTAAAAGCTAAGGCAATATATGAGACTGTTTAAAAATCTGAAAATCCTGGACCTTGGAATTTCAGTCCAAGATTTCAGTCAGAAGGCTCAGTATTTCTGTTTAACTAGCATGGTGTGGAGAGAACTTGCAGGATTCCCCCACTTTCCTCTATTTTTCCTACCACCTACCATTTGTATTCCACAGTTTATTCTGACTGAAGACAGAATGGAGTAATTCACACTATATTTCTGAATGATACCATTTGCAAAAATCCAAACCTCTTTTTCTTAACCGCTTAGGGTTAGGGTGTCTTAGGGTGTCATCTATTCCAGAGAAACCTTGGACCGTGGGATTGAATGATAGAGTGGGTTTCGACTACACTACTTAAGACTAGCCTTTGAAGTGCAGAGGGGCTTGAGCGGCACTGTGCATGGCTCTGCCATGCCCTTAAAGTGCTGTTTTCTATGTATGCAGTTTCAGTCCGAACTTCTTGAAATAATGTGAAACTCTCTTCCTCTTCCTCAAGAGTATCTGTGGCACTGATAATTACCAAGAAGGAATGAAGCCTGCTAGGATTGTGCTGAAAGTGCAGTTTCTTCACAATTTTACAAGGTTTTTCCCTGAAGGATCTATTCCAGACCCCACCTGGATTTTGTGTCAGAAGCAGCTCAGTAGTTTGCTTCGGAAGAGAAACTGAAAACAAACCAACAAGTGCAGTGGCCCAGGATCTCCCATTAAGTAAGAGAACTCTTTAGCCATGTAGTTGTAACCAAAAAGACTGCTTCTCAACCGCTGATATTCCCAAATTGAATTTACTTTAATGTGAACTTCATGTTTCCTCCTTCACTACATATTTTTCAACACAGTTTTTTTTCATATGACACAGAGGTACTTATTTCAAATATTAAACCCTTGCCTCACAATTATTTAACTGTGAGGACTAGACTTTTCATGAAATGATTAATCTGTCTGGTTTCTCATTGTCCATAATCTTTTAAAGAACTGATTGCCATTCACTCATTTAACTTTCCATGGGAAGCAAAAATTAGCATCTATTTGGACAGACTGAAAAA
Source organism: Cariama cristata (assembly GCF_000690535.1). NCBI lineage: Eukaryota > Metazoa > Chordata > Aves > Cariamiformes > Cariamidae > Cariama > Cariama cristata. The sequence continues at coordinate 5,708 of NW_009606769.1, read as the reverse complement.
TGATCACATTGCAGCTGCAAGGACTATTCAATAGCTAAAACTACATCTTTACTTCCCCAACCCTTTTCACGGAATACACCTGCATAAGCAATGATGGGAGCCACCTGCAGCAGAAAGAGTACCTCACTCAGTAATTGCAGCTCCTAGCTCTACGCAGGAAGGGGTGTCACTGAAGTGGCATGTGGTGAGCGTCACCTCTCAGATAGGTTAGTGTACTGGATGTGCCACATGTCTCACTCAAGGAGATGTTTGTGGTGTTCATTTTTGAGTGAGGGAACTGCAGGATCCCTGAAAGAAAGTAGCAGAGGTTCTGGTTTGTTGTGGTGATCCAGTTATTTTGAAGCTGAGGCCTGGAGTAAAAGCACAAATTCACCTCTGGCTTTCAGCAAACATGTTATTTCCATCTTGGGGCAGCAAATGAACATATGCATAGAGCTGTTGAGATGGCCTTTCTCGATAGGACAAAGTGATCACTGCAATGATTACTAGCAATTGTCACTGTCAGGGAGTCGTTAAGGTTTGCACTGACTTTTAAGACAGATTAATCAGCTTAATTTGTGGTACAACAAACGCAGGTATCCAGCATTGCTACCTAGACATGGAATAAATAAACAGTATCATAATAGAAGTCTGTGGAGTGGCACTTGTCATGGAGGGACAGGGAGCAAAATGCTACATCAACAAGGAATTAAGAGTTCAATTCTACTCCCATTTTTACCAAACAAATAATGAACTTTTTGTTATGTCTAGGATCATTAACTTCTCCTTAAAAATACAAATAGGAATTCACATTTGTTCTGAATGTGTTTTTGTCTTTTGAGGATTAGAAAATGAAAAATGCAACCACTATTAATATGTCTTTTTTTAAACTAACAAGATAAAATTTGAAAACATCAAAATACTATAAATTTGCTCCCCTCAAGGGAGGACGAGCTAATAGAATCTATTAACCTCAGGAAGGTTAGTAAAAAGCAAATTATCGCAGATGCAAGGAACAAAAGGCAATATGGCTTTATTGCATAGGAAGGATGAGTGAAAAGTCACAGGGCAATGTAATCATGCCTTTTCACACAGAGTAAATAGAAGAAACAATAAAGGTCAGTTGTGAGAGCAGATAAGTGAAACAATGAAAGCCAGCACACTCCAAACACTTCGAGAGGTGTGAGTGGAAACTGATTAATGTGGCCCAAACACTGGTACGAATATGCAATAGCTAAGGCACTGTTTAAGGGAACTTTGGGGCAAAGATATTACCATCTCAGTCAGATTAGTCTTGTTAGTGTGTCTTTCAAAGGAAGAGCTAAGAAAGAGTTTCAGGATAAAGTGCTGACCAAAAGAAGCAAGGGATTGTGAGAAGAACAATTACTTGAATTCTAAGGGAAACAGCACATCCATGCAGCTTTTGTAGATGTACTTAAGAAATGGCTTTGTAACAGTCCTGCTTCTGTCTTCAAGTTTTCTACCTACTGGAAAACATGAGTGAAATGAAAAATAATTGCTGAATCACAAGGATCAGTTAACAGTTCTGATTGAAAAGAGGTAACACTTTTCCAGAGAAAAGAAATAGGAAGCGAGTTTAACAATTGAGATTCTCAGCAGTCAGCACAAGGAAGCTGAAGAAATAGGAAATATGCATCAATATGAAAAGTCGTCTGTTAGTAGTGGCACAGAGTGCTCTGACACCATCTCAGAGTCTGTGAAGTGTTTTGTGTGCCTCTTGTCTTCAACTCTATCGATGTTGCCATCAGCAGCAAATATTTTCGCACATTATCTTTTGACGTTGTGTTTTCCTGTCCTGGTTTTGACTAAAGCAGGACCAATTCTCCTTTCAGTACATTTTCCTTCAGGTAAGTGATTTTCAAGTAACTGCACTTTCTGACATTTCCACATCCATAAAATCATGGATGTTAAACAAAATTCAGGAAAAGAAATAAGTTTATTTTATTTGTACCACACAAGATGTATTATAGAAATACAGTTAAATATAAATACAACTGATTTTGTCTGGTGAGTTACAGCAATATTTTTACATATAAATACTGTTTAAACTTACTAAATCAGATGAGTAGTTGATTGCACTTGTACAATGTAGATGAAAAACATTACCACGGTGAAATGGAAAGTATTTTTTTATCTACCTTATCAAAGAGCAAGGTGGATGACAACTGATCCAAAATATATAATGCCAAATTTTATTGACAACTTCAACAGAACTGACAGCCAGGAATGCTCTTCACACTGAACTTGTACTCTCTCCTTACAGTGCAGAATTATCTCATGAACTTCATCCATTATTATTACTAATCTAATCTAACAAGACTTCTGTACTTTCTACAAGCAAAAAAATCTCAGTATCATGATAGTGGTTTGGGGATTTTCTCATGATCTGTTTTTCTTCCTGCATCAGCACAAGCATCACATGAGATGTGAGGTTGGCAAGGAAACTGATGAGAAAATAATGTAGCTGTGCTATCCAAAGAACATGTCACAATTACCTTAGCTAAGAGTAAAAGGAATATTGAGTAAATATTGTTTTCATCTAAGGCCAAAAAGGAAATGTCAAAGAAAAACATCAAAATTCATGGGATGTTAATTAGCATTAAAAGTGTGGCGATTAAAAAAAAAAAAAAAAAAAAAAACCAAACAGGAAAGAAAAATAGAAGGGCAAAAAAAAAAAGATCAATTACACCTCCTTGTGGTGTAAAAAAGAAGTGATCAGTCTTTGACACGGTTGTTTTTTCCCAAATTGAGACAATGCAGGTAATTCTACTTGAATATACTCTAGAAATCACACAAGGGAAAAGAAGCCCCAAATGCATCTCTTCAGAGATGTATTTCTTGTTCTGTCTCTGTGTATGGGATCCTGAAGTAGCTTACTGCAAAAAGGTCATTAAATAAGGGTCTATAATTTATTGGCTATTTGCATAGAAATTGGGCTACAGGAGGTATCTTTCATGATCAGTATGAATGCAGCAAAATCAATAACCAAATATTGTCACTGTTACATAAAATTATGACCCCAAAGTAGGTACACCTCCACTCTCCTTACTATTGACCCATTTCAAGGGCACCATGTCAGGTTCTCTTTTTCTGAACTTCTTCACTGTAAGAGTCTTTAGGCATTGAAACGGGCTCCCCAGGGAGGTGGTGGACTTACCATCCCTGGATGTGTTCAAAAAATGTTTAGATGTGGCGCTTCAAGACATGGTTTAGTGGGTTTGGCGGGCATGGTGGCATTGGGTATATGGTTGGATTAGATGATATTTCAGGTTTCTTCCAACCATAATGATTCTATGATTCTATGATTCTTTTTTCTGTTTTCAAATATGCTCTTGTAGTAGACCTTCTGCTAGAGGGTGTTTCCACTCTACTGACAGCCACAGGGGACTGTAGAGTATTTAAGGTTACATTTAGGTTGCATATACATCCACAGGATCTTCAAGGATTGAGTTCTAATTTTACCTTGCTCTCCCTTGGAGACTATGTTCCTTACAGTCATTCTTTTGCTACTGTTTCACCTTCCAATCTATGGACAAAACAAAGATGCAACAAGATGTCCCCAGACAACTTGTTTCCTTCCAATGCTGTGCAGAACCTAAGCAATATTCAGCAAACAAAGTATACGTTTCCCTGGGGTTGTATGGGAGAATCTTTTAGTTGGTAGTTGCTTTGTGAAGCTAAATACCAAAGATATGTAAATTTATGAAAAAAACCCCAACAACCCAACCCAACTAACCCCTGAAAGCGCCCCCCCAAACCATAAAAAAATAACACACTCCAACTGCTCTGAAGAGAGACCAAAAAAAAAAAAAAAAAGGACTTTTAGGACCTTTGAAGCTCCGTTTTTATGCATCCTTGGACTGGGAGCAGCTAGGAAGACCACAGCAATTTTATCTATTTCCATTCTCTGTTTGCTTATTCCACTCAAGACTGTACCAATTGCTTTTGTCTCAGACTCTTCCATAAGAAGATTGTCTCCACTTGACATCATGTGTGTACACAAATACAGAGAAATTTTTAAATCTGTAATATATTCTTGATTTGAGTAATCTCCTTATTGTCTTTTTTTTTGGCAGTACAGGTATAAGCCAGGTGAAATCTATACCTCTAACATAATTCATTAAGATTTTCTGAAGTTAATTTATACTTTCATAGAAACTTTATTACCTGCAAGTGAGTTCCATGGGCTCAGAAACAAATAAGGAATTCACAAAGCAATCCAGGCAGATTATTGTTCTTTCATTATTTTTTAATACGGTCACTTGGAAGAGTAACTGCTGAAATACATTCTGTATTTCAGAATATTCTTTCTGCTTTTCTAAATTATCATCTTATTTATAAAATACTGTAAGATATATTCAGAAAGATTTTTCATGTAGACGTGAATAATATAGCTCCATTTTCAGAAAATGCTTGCATTAGCTCTATGTTCTCTTTAGTCTGGAATGCTTGCTTTGAAAGTGATCTGTCATATCTCATTCCCTGACCAGAAAATCTGAGGGAAGTTTAATTTCCACAAAGAGTATCCATTGAAAGCATGGCACAGCACTGTTCGCTTAACATAGAAGGTGAACAAGGGCTTGAGCCTCCCTGAATTGTCAACCAGTCTATGCGTTCAAAGTGGGAATGAAATGGGGTAGTATTAAGAAACCTTCAAATAATGTTTGATGCCTGTAGCCACACTTTCATTGTCAAATCACAACCAGAGGATGTCAGGTTTTTGCCATGGAAGAAAATGAGATATAGAGAATGACTTATTCTATGGAGGGGAAAACATAAGTCCTTGCAGGTAGAGAGGTTCACACCCTTTTGTACCTCCTGGTTGTTATTATCCCAAAAGCTTGCCTTAATGCTGATCACAGACCGTGACAATAATTATTTACATAGAATCATAAAATTGTTATGGTTGGAAGAGACCTCTAAGAACACCAAGTCCAACATTCTACCCAATGCCACCATGCCCACTAAACCATGCCTCGAAGTGCCATATCTAAACATTTTTTGAACACCTCCAGGGATGGTGAATCCACCACCTACCTCGGGAGCCTGTTCCAATGCTTAAGGGCTCTTACAGTGAAGTTCTTCCTAATATCCAAGCTGAACCTCTCCTGGCACAACTTGAGGCCATTTCCTCTTGTCCTATTGCTAGTTATGGGGGAGAAGAGACTAACGTCAGCCTCCTTTTCTCCAGGCTAAACCACCTCAGCTCCCTCAGCCACTCCTCATAAGACTTTTTCTCCAGGCCCTTCACCAGCTTTGTTGCTCTTCGTTGGACACGCTCTAGTAGCTCAAAGTCCTTCTTGTAGTGAGGGGCCCAAAACTGAACACAGCATTCAAGGTGCAGCCTCACCAGTGCAGAGTACAAAGGGATGATCACTTCCCTAGCCCTGCTGGCCACACTGTTTCTGATACAGGCCAGGATGCTGTTGGCCTTCTTGGCCACCTGGGCACACTGGTGGCTCATGTTCAGCCGGCTGTCGACCAACACCCCCAGTCTTTTTCTGCCGGGCACCATTCCAGCCACTCTTCCCCCAGCCTGTAACGTTGCATGGGGGTTATTGTGATCGAAGTGCAGGCCCCGGCACTTGGCCTTGTTGAACCTCGTACAGTTGGCCTTGGCCCATTGATCCAGCCTGTCCAGATCCCTCCACAGAGCCTTCCTTCCCTCAAGCAGATCAGCACTCCCACACAGCTTGGTGTTGTCTGCA
>NW_009606768.1:9880-10184 GCF_000690535.1 Cariama cristata | reverse complement strand
TGGTGTGGAAATGCTGGAATGTGGAATAAATCCCAGGGGGCTGAGATCCCGGGAGGTGGTTCGTGGTCTCAGGAATCCTGGGCTCCCCTGTACTTGTTGCTGGGCTGTAGCCCCTGGTGCGTGTGCATCCCGTGGTCCTGGGCTTGCGGGGAAGGGAGCAGTGCCAAGGCTCCCTTGGGCACTGCCTGCTTTCCCTTCCCTCCCCCCTGCCCGCTCCGTGCAGGATTTGGGAGCGGGAGACCCAAGCACACTCGTTTTTGCTGAGTGTTTTCCCCTTGCTAGACATGGAAGGTGGCAACCTCTC
>NW_009606768.1:7610-9802 GCF_000690535.1 Cariama cristata | reverse complement strand
CCCACAGCCCTCGCACCCCACGGCACGCCGCCGGGCTCCGGCACGCCACCGGGCTCTGCCGAAAGCTGCGGGGACTAGGCTGACACAAGGCTGGGTTGTGCAGAGAGGAGGAGGGAGGTCCCTGAAACGGGAGGAGGGAGAAGAAGGTTGCCTTCGACAGATCTGAGGGTTAGGGAAGAGCTTTTCACTTGTTGATTTCCCCCAACAAAAATAAATGTTAAGACACCCGCTTCCCCGGTGCAGTCTGCGTGCCGTGAGCCGGCGCGCCCTTTGCCGGTTCCCTGTGCCACCCTGTCCCGGTGCCACCGAGTCACCGCCGAGGTGACAGGCGAGGGAGGGAGGGCTGCGGCCGGGCAAGTGCAGCCTCCCATGCTGGCCTTTGCTTTTGACCAGGATCTCCTGGAGGAGTGGAAGGGGAAGGGGGCCCAGGTGGAGGAGATCGGCCGCAGAGGGACCCTCCTGGAGAACCTGATCGTGGAGATTACGGCCCCCGACACCCCATCCAAGGCAGGTGAGTGACAGCCCGTTCTCCCGAGGATGCCTCCTTCCTCGGCACACTGTTTGCTGTCACCGCTGCATCTTCTCTGAGCCTGCCTCAAGCAAAAAACGGAGTTATTTCCCACTTTCAGCAAACTTCAGAGGGCCCGTGGTGGTCTGAGTATCGTGGGGCTCAGCCCCCTGGTTGAGTTGCTGGTGCTCGTTGTGTTAATGCATCGGCCGAGCCCTCGGAGCCCACCAACGTGGCTTAATTTGCTGTAGCATAATGAGCACTGAATTACCGTGGGTTTGCTGAGCCCAGCGTGGGGACACGTTACTGCTGCTCGCAGGGCGCATGGGAGCTTCAGGCTGCTGCAGCGCGGGGGTCCGGGCTCTCGGCCCCGCAGGGAGCTCGTGGAGGTGGCTCCTGCTCTCCCTTGGTGATGTGCTTCAGCCTCCTGAGAGCTGGAGTGTTTTAATCAAACTCCAGTATTTGGGTTTCATATCTGGATGGAATTTAAGAGTGTGATACTCAGATGTGATTTACTAGTCATCTTTTTGGATTCAAGTCTGTGAAGCAATCAGATTATGTCTGGTTGGTTTGGAAACCAACTGCAAGATGTCTTCCAGCTTGTGAGAACAAGTCCCTGGACTCTCATCCGTGATGGGCATTTATGGGAATTCACAGTCTGGATGTGTGTGTTAGGATTAACTTGATGAGCAGCTCAGTGGGAAACCTCCAAGAGAAGTGGGGAGAGGCTTGTGGGTGACCCACGTGGGTTGACCAAAGCTGCAGCCCCTTACATCCATGAAAGCTTTCAAATGTGTGGTTAGAAAGAGGGAGATTTACCCGAGGAGGTTCCTGATGAATCCCCCTTCGGTTGTGAACGTAGCTGCCATATCTGGTGTCCGAGGAGGGGACGCTGGCGCATCCTGCGTGGAGCCTCTTGGCAAAGAGAGCGCTTCTGTGCACCAAGGCGGGTTTAAATAGTTTCTTCCTGTAAGAAAAGGAGAATATGGGGGAGTTAATCTCTTCAGGGGAGTTAATCTCTTCAGGGAAGGCATTCAGCAGTCTCACTTGATATTATGATTCACAAAATGATGCTCAGGGTAGCAGCTTTCCGGGCGTGGAGAGACGGCCGGTGGTCCCCAGCATTATGGTCCAGGCAGGAGCCACGTCCGCCCTGGTCTCTGGGCGATGCTGGGAGAGGTGCCCGGCTCCGGCAGCTTCAGCTCTGCTGCTGCTGGTCCAGCAAGGCAGGAGCAGCTCCAGGAAAGCGAGGGGTGCAGGTGTGTCGGGAGGAGGAGAAATAAACGGACTTCACATCAAATTAATGCCGATCGCTCGGCACCGAGTTGGTGGGTTCATCAGCGGCAAGCGGGTGGGCCCGTGGAGATGCCCCGTCTGTGCTTGGTGGCCGGTGTGGTCCGTGTCGTGGAGGGCTGTTCATCGCTTGCTGTCTGCATTCCTAACGCGTCTGTCTTGTCCCTCTGTCTGTCTCCGTCCCCTCTGCTCAGGTGCCGCGCTGCCCGCTCCGGGAGGGTCGGTAGGCAGCGTGAACGGATACCACACGTGCAAAGGTGAGCTCGCTGTCACCCCTGTGCCGGCACACCTTGCCGTCTCCCTGTCCGTTTTTGTCTGTGCATTTCCATCCATGAGAATATAAACCACAATGTGACACCGTCAGCGTCCCCATCACGAGCGAAATGAGCCT
>NW_009606768.1:5352-7582 GCF_000690535.1 Cariama cristata | reverse complement strand
GGTAGCCGGAGCCCCGGGACGGGCAGGCGGTGATGGAGGGTGTAGGTCAGGCTGAAGGACAGAGAGGGGCAGCTTTGGGGAGTGACAGCACCCTGACTGATAAATGGGAGATCGTTTTAAGGCCTGTAATTAAATTTATTAGTTCTAAGGGATTATAACGGCATCCAACCCTTCAGTTTGAAGAGCAATTTTAGTTATTGCCCGTTATCTGCTGTTAGTTCGCTGGTTCAACGAGATAATAGGTGCATAAAAATGGCTTTATATTTCGGTGTCAAATTATTTAACCCTGTATTAGCAGTGACATTGCGAAAGGGGGGCTCAGCTTGCATCAGTCTCACAAACGCGAAGGCATTGGCTTTGTTTGCAAACTGTCAACCTGCAAACGCGGTGGAACTGGAAGGGCCCCTCTGGCACGAGGGGTGAGGATGCGCTGAGGTTGCTCCACGGGCAGACGGATGGAGGCAGCCTGGCCTCTCGCTCCTCACGCTTGGCCGGCTGTGCCTGCTCGGGGCTAGAGTAGTACCTGATAGACCAGGTTAAGACGGGCAATGTTGGGCAGTGCTCCTCATGCTAGAGTAGTACCTGATAGACCAGGTTAACACGGGCAATGTTGGGCAGTGCTCCTCACCTCCGGCTGCTTTTTGGAAACAGATCTGACCGAGATTCAGTGCGATGTGTCGGACGTGACCCAGCAGTACCAGGGCCTTGGCACGGCGCTGCGGGAACGGCAGCAGCAAACCTCAGCCACGCCTGCGAAAGTGCAGGAGGAGGCCAGCTCGATGCTGAAGTGGCTGGAGTCGAAGGAACGAACACTGTCGGAGCTGGATGCCTCCTCCTCACCCACCAAGACGGAGACGATGAGAGCCCAGGCTGAGCACAACAAGGTAACTTCTCTTCCAGAGCAAACAATGGGGATTAGAGCATCTCCTCCCAAAGGATCTCGGAGATGTGCTTTATTGCAGCAGGACCAGAAGGATTAGCAACGAGGATCTGGGTTGAAGAAGGGCTTTCCCTGGAAGGGGTCACCAGCAGGTCCGTGGAGCAGGAGCCCAACAGACCTCTGGCTTTCAGGCGTTTGGCTCAGGGGAAAGGAGCTTATCTATAGCCCTTGTTGCTGGGTCACTCCAACTTCTCCTGGAAAGCAATTCCCAGCCTTTCCCCGCTCTTGGAGCCAAGTTAGGTCACGGTATTGCTAACAAAATGAAGTGATTTCATTAAAGAGCAAAGAACAGAAATTGTCCAACTCGAGCTTGTAGCTGCTGCTTCGTTCCTACTCGGTGATTTCACTCTTTTGCCCTGTATCTGAAGAAGTTCAAATGATTATTTTCCAGGCGTTTCTGGCTGAATTGGAGCAGAATTCAGGGAAGATCCAGAAGGTAAAGGAAGCACTTTCTGGCTTGCTGGAGAAATACCCAGATTCTCCAGAAGCAGCGAACTGGAAGAAGATGCAGGAAGACCTGAGTAAGTGCCTGCAGCACTCTGGGAGGCTTCTGTCTTGAAACATCACATTAGCAGCGGGTCAGGATTGCAGGGCGATTCCAAAGTCACAGCAGAGCAGAGTCACTTCTAATTAAAATTCAGTAAATAGCAAACTTATCTCCAAGCTGTCTGGTGTGCAAGGTGTTCCTGAGATGAGCACTGTCATGATTAATGAAATCTCTATGATGGATGTGTATTTTAAAGACTTGCCTCCTTAAATTACTTCTTTAAAAAAAAAAAGCACTAGTGACATGGGTTGATTATTTTGATTAAAAGCTTCGCTGCTTGTTATAAAATTCTAGTCGTTAGTAAGGCTATCCTAAGTAATTAAATGTTGACTAAACAAGACTCTGTATTTAAGAAGAAGCCCGGGGATTCTCTTCTTTGAAATAGCAGGAACGCATTTATGGAGTTCTCCATCCAGGAGATCTGAAAGTGCTGGGTGAGAACCGATACACATGAGAGTATCCCCATTTATCGAGGCAGGGGTGTGAGGTGGCTCGCCCAAGGCCAGACCAGCTCATGGCAGTAGTGACTAGAGCACAGAGATCCTGCTTGCCAGGGTTTGGTTTGGTTTTTTCTATGAGCTTCAGGACCACGTAGCCATTAGAAATGGGTAACGGCTTATTAGATAGAGAGTGAATAGAGCCACGCTACTTTTATTGAAAAACTGAGAAGGTTTCCCATCAGGGAAACCGTGGGGAGCATAAAAACAAAACCTCCGTAGAAGGGGCGGAAGGGCGGGGGGATG
>NW_009606768.1:4546-5258 GCF_000690535.1 Cariama cristata | reverse complement strand
CCAGCGGGCCAGCGTCCAGGCTGCCGAAGCCCAGCTGCGCCCTTGGCTGATGGAGAAGGAGCTGATGATGAGCGTGCTGGGACCCCTCTCCATCGACCCGAACATGCTGAACGCGCAGAAGCAGCAGGTCCAGGTGAGCTGGGACCTGTGTACGCGTCTCCTCGGGGGGCTCAGGACAAGGAGGGAGGGTGTCTCATCCTGTAGGTGAAATGGAAGATTGCACTCGGAGTTATTCATCTTGCAAATGCTCTGCCATGCAGCGAGTGTTGGGAGACCTCATGGCTCCTCTCCCAAGTCCTCCAAACCCCGCTGAGCACAAACTACTGTGAATAACTTGAAATGGGTGCAGTGCTTGAGCTCCCTTCCCCGCACTGGATTGACTCATCAATGAATCACTTGGCCCCTCTTGGAGAGCGAAATTGCTTTAGACAAGACCTGTGCTGATGCTCTGCAGGACTTGCTAATGCTGCCCCTCCGCCTGGCAGCCTGCCCTTTCCGTGCCTCCTGCTTCCAAAGCCCAACATGTCCGTAACTGGCCACATCATAAAATAAAATGCCCCAGTTAACACAATTAGATTTCCTTCTCATCTAACTGGTTTCTGTTACATTACACAGCAGTAGGACAAAATAAGAGACAGAGCAAAGCACTGGAGTCGCAGACCCCTCCCGGCTTTTTTAAGTTGCAAGGTCACCGTAAACCGTGGTCTGCCCA
>NW_009606768.1:1494-4507 GCF_000690535.1 Cariama cristata | reverse complement strand
GTGGGCTGGATAAAGCCCCTGGAGGTCTGGTTTGTTTTGACTGTGTGTACTCGGAGCTGTCAGTTTTATGCAAACATTTTTATGTTATTTCTGTTCCAGTTTATGCTGAAGGAATTTGAAGCTCGCAGACAACAGCATGAGCAGCTCAACCAGGCAGCTCAGAGCATCTTGACTGGCCCTGGAGATGTTTCTCCATCCACTAACCAGGTGCGGGAAGAACTCCAAGGGGTTAATCAGAAGTGGTCCGAGTTAATGGAACGCCTCAACTCCCGCTCCAACCAAATCGACCAAGCCATAGTAAAGAGCACCCAGTACCAGGAGCTCCTCCAGGGCCTCTCTGAGAAGGTGAAGGCGGTTGGGCAACGCCTGAGCAGCCAGTCTGCCATCAGCACGCAGCCCGATGCCGTGAAACAGCAGCTGGAGGAAACCAGTGAGATCCGCTCGGACCTGGAGCAGCTGGAAGAGGAGATTGCGGAGGCTCAGACCCTCTGTGATGACCTCTCTGTCCTGATCGGGGAGCAATATCTCAAAGATGAGTTAAGGAAACGCCTGGAGACGGTGGCCCTTCCTCTCAAAGGGCTGGAAGACCTGGCAGGTGAGACAGTGGAGAAGTTGCTGAAGAGATGTTGGGATGTTGAACTCCAGCCTTGCTTTTTGCCAAGGGGCTCTCCCATCCCTGGGTTTCTAAGAATAATAGGGGAAGGACCGTTTATAATTTTTTAGTGTGCTTCATAGGTGGTTTATGTGGGACTTAAGCGTAGGAGAGTTCACGCTCCAGACGTACCTGAGCCTGGAGAGCGAGCAGAGGTGTTTCGTCCCACTGATGCGGCTCTTCAACAAGCCTGCCTGGCTTGCAGCGGTGTGGCACGTGCAGTGCTTGGAAACAAAAAAACCTGATTCCTGAATTCAGAATGAGGCATGGAGATCACCCAGTGGTCACCCTTTAATCTTGGACTGCCTCTTCTGGTTTCTAAAAAGTTGCATTTAGAGACTGGTCAGGAGAACTGGGACTGAGAAATGCGTTATCATTGCCTGTTACTACTTTAAAAAATTTATGAATCAGTGAGCAAAAAGGCTAGTGATGCAATGGAAAACTCCTTCCTGTTAATCAAAACACAGTTGGTGCATCTGAGATGATTTTAAATAATTGCACTTTGCTTATTTGATTTCAGCTTAATTGTCGCGTTCTAATCTTATTTCCGTTTCAGCCGACCGGATGAACCGACTGCAGACTGCGCTTGCAAGTTCCCAGCAGTTCCAGCATATGTTTGATGAACTCAGGACCTGGCTAGATGACAAACTGTGCCAGCAAGCTCAGAGCCAACCTATTTCTGCTAAACTGGAGAGGCTACAGAGCCAACTTCAGGAGCAAGAAGAGTTCCAGAAGAGCCTCAACCAACACAGCGGCTCCTACGAGATGATTGTAGCCGAGGGAGAATCTTTGCTGCTTTCTGTCCAGCCTGGGGAGGAGAAGACCACTCTGCAAAACCAGTTGGTCAGCCTCAAAACACACTGGGAAGAGCTCAGCAAGCAGGCTGCCGATAGACACTCTAAGCTCAAGGACTGTTTGCAGAAAGCTCAGAAGTACCAACGGCACACGGAGGACCTCCTGCCGTGGGTGGAAGACTGCAAGGCAAAGATGTCAGAGCTGGAAGTAACTCTGGATCCGGTGCAGCTGGAGGCGACTCTTCTGAGATCGAAGGCTATGCTGAGCGACGTGGAGAAACGCCGCTCCTTGCTGGAGATGCTGAACAGCGCTGCCGACATCCTGATCGATGCTTCTCAAACCGATGAGGATGACGTTCGGGATGAGAAGGCTGGCATCAATCAGAAGATGGATGCCATCACGGAAGAGCTGCAAGCCAAGACTGGCTCCATTGAAGAAATGTCACAGAGGCTCAAGGAGTTTCAAGAGAGCTTCAGGAACATCGAGAAGAAGCTGGAGGGGGCGAAGCACCAGCTGGAAATCTACGATGCACTAGGGCCCCAAGCCTGCAGCAACAAGAATTTGGAGAAGCTCAGGGCACAGCAGGAGGTGTTGCAGGCCCTGGAGCCACAAGTGGATTATCTGAAAAACTTCACTCAAGGTCTAGTGGAAGATGCCCCAGATGGGTCCGACTGTTCCCAGCTCTTAAGCCAAGCTGAGGTGGCTCAGCAGGACTTCAAAGCTGTGAAGCAGAAAGTAAACGACTGCTGTACGCTCATGGAAAACAAGCTTGAAGGGATCGGCCAGTTCAATAACCAGGTCAGGGAGATGTTCTCTCAACTGGCGGATCTCGATGATGAGCTGGACAGCATGGGCCCCATCGGGAGAGACTCTGACAGCCTTCAGTCCCAAGCAGAGGACGTTCGCGCGTTCCTGGGCAAACTCCACAGCCTGAAGTCTGACATCGAAGCTTCTGAAAGTGAATGCAAGAGGATGCTGGAGGACGAAGGGAGCCCCGATTTATTAGGACTGAAACGTGAGTTGGAGACGCTGAATAAACAGTGCAGCAAACTGACGGAGAGAGGGAAGAACCGTCAGGAGCAGGTAGAAACGACGCTGTCTCGTGTCGAGGACTTTTACAGCAGGCTGAAGGAGCTGACCCACATGACAACGGCGGCGGAGGAGAACGAGGCGTTGCAGTGGGTGGTGGGAACCGAGGTGGAAACCATCAATCAGCAGCTGGCAGACTTCAAGGTAAGTCTTCATGCTATAACATTTCTTAAGTGGTGTTTGAAGGTCTGTCTAGTGTTGTGGTCTTTTGCATAGGACCGCTGGTCTTCAAGCTATCGCGGCTTCGTTGTCCGTTGCTATAATGCCAGCATTTTTGGAGTGGTAAAATGTCCTTGCTCTGGAGAATGTAAGATCAACTGTTGGACTTGATAGTGTGCGGTGGAAAGGTGCAGAAAGGTTTTTGTGATGGGGAGGAAAACAACTTTCCCCTGTTCTCCTTGTGATGTGTCCTGTTGGCGTGCCAGTACCTCGTGGGGCTTGCGGCGGGGGGTGGGGTTTTGGGTTTTGGGGGGGGGG
>NW_009606768.1:0-1442 GCF_000690535.1 Cariama cristata | reverse complement strand
CGATCAGACCGTCCTGCAGGTCTTTCTGCCTGGCCCACCATGCCTGCTTGTCGTTCGCTTCGTCTGGGCCACCTGTTACATCCATTTTGGGGTCCGTGGGTACAAGTAAAGGCACGGATAAACCGTGGGACACAGGGAATAAAACCAAGGCGAAGTTTTGCTGTGGGCTGTTCGTGTTTCCAGCAAAGGGCTGATGGAGACCGTCGAGGCTTGCATGAAGTGCTGAGAGCGGGAAGAGTTGGAGTGTGTTTGATATTTTTCTATACGGTATGATGGTGCTGGGTGATGCTGTTACACTACATTAATTATATTAATACTGCTTAGAAATTCTCTTGCTGCGCACCTTCTATTACTGACGCGCTCGGGAGCTGGCGATTGGGCTGATTTACATCTGGCTGCTCCGTTCCTGGTGTTAATGGGGGTGGGAGGGGGAGGCATTTTTACAGCCATTTACTTTTCATCTCATGGCTAATTGATCCCGTTCCAGCACTTAAAGCTCTGGGAAACCTTCGCTAGGACGAGGTATTTCTGTTTTGGGGGTTGCCTATCCGAAAAAAGAGCTTGGAAGTGTTACGGGGCAGACGCAAACTCATCTGATGGTGTTGCTGTTAACTCTTGTGTTGGGCAGTGTTTTGCATTGAGCTTTTTATATTGGTGGGAAGGGTTTAACTTCATCATTAAACACCACGCTGTCACTTGGAACAAATATATCCAGTAAGGAGTTTCTGGTCCTTAAAACCAGTGAAACTTTCCTGCAGAGCAAGGGATTATTCCCGGCTGAGCAGCTTTCCTTAGAAACGATGATGAAACCCAGGATCGGTGCAGATTTTGTGGCTGACGGGGGTTGGCAGGCGCAGCTTAACCCGTCGTGGTCCCTGCGGATGGTCTGTACCTCAGGGACCTGGAGGGTGACCCGTTAAGACAGCGGTGGCCTGGGCTCCATGAGCCAAGGGTGCTTTGGGGGGTGACGTGTCCTTACCAGGAGTCATTCGTTGGCCACGGAGGCCACGCGGTGCCATTGGGGTCTTTGTTCGTGGGAAAATGAAAGTCGGAGCAGCGGTGGTTGGGCTTTGCCGTGTAACGGCTGAGAATAAACCGGGGTAGAAGCAAGAAGGGTGGATGGAGCAATCGCGGTTACGCAGCAGCATCCCTCCCGTGCACGGTTCATCCAGAGAGCAAGCGGTTTTGCACGAATCCTACATGCTGCAGAGCAGATCTTTGCAAAGCCTCACCTTACGGTTCTCTCGAAGGGGAAATGCAATCCCAGATAGCCATCAGCATCCAGAAGGGCATCGCAGCACTGGGGCAGGGACCGTCTGTGCTCCGTACGTGCAGGAGCGAGAGCGGCGGCGAGGTCCGGCTTGGGCTCTGGGGGATGCGGGGGGCACAAGGGGCTTTTCTCGCTTGCACCAGGCTTTTATTTCTCAGCGCCTAAGACAATG
>NW_009606767.1:0-27131 GCF_000690535.1 Cariama cristata | reverse complement strand
CCCGGAGGTACGGGGCCGTCCCCATGCCATCACGGGTGCCCTTCCCTCACTAGGGCTGTCCCCATCCCAGCAGGGGTGCCGGTGTCCCCCGGGCCGGCCCGCATTCCTGGGTGTTCAGAGTTGACCTTCCCCTGCACGACACGACGTGGGGAAGTCTCCTCTTCCCTGGGAAGATCGCTGCTGTCCCCAGGGGGGAAGAGGGTGTGTAATTGCTGTCATTCCGACACCAGGGACAGGGGATCCGCATCCCTCGGGTGTTCGCGTCCTTGGAGGGGCACCACAGACAGCCCCACGCACGGCAGGAGCACTCCTCTCCTGCCAGGTGTTGCCCAGGCTCCTCTCCATCACCAAGGCAGGCCTGTCCTCCACCGCAGCTTTGTGTGCACCTTGAAGGAGGAAAGAAAAGGGACTGTCTGCGTCGCTTTGGGTCTTCCTGCGAATCATGGGGTTTGGTGGAGCCTCACTCTCCCCAAGCATAAGGAATCCAGCCCCCTGGCACCGGCAGCAGAGGCCATGGGGAAAATACACCTAAATACCCGCCAGCCCAGCACATGTGGGTACCGGGGTGCTGGGGCGCTGCCAGCCCTCAGGGCCTGGGGCAGGGCAGAGTTGCCTGCCTTGACCTCAACACACGCTAACGACACTGGCAGCTTTGTGTCAGGACAATTGTGATAACCAAATCTCATGCTTCAGAGCTTCAGCTGATCGCTTGCAGGGGTCGGGTCCCTGGGTGCACAACCATCTTGAATATGTTGTGGGATTGTTCTCCTCCGCTTTCCTTTGCAACGTTAGTGTGGTTGCAGCTAGCAACTGACCATCGCTCTGACGTGGTGCAGAGAACTCTTCACAGGTGCCACTCCACATCTGACAGAGCAGGGAACTGATTTAAAAGTAGGCCTTAGTTGGTAATAACTCTGCCTTTTCACTAGGCAAAGAAAGTGACAGGTGCCACTTTACCACGCACAAAGGAAAAGGGATCCCCTACACCCCGTCACCTCCCTGCACAGGGGGGGAATAGAAGATGCACTTTCCATTTAATATAAGGCTGAACTGTGCCTCCAGATGCTGTCCATATCTTTAATTGTCTGAAGGAAAAAAATTGATATTAAGGTAAAAATAGTAGGAAAGCATGGAAATGCCTGGATAGCTCCAGTGGTCTTGAATGGGGGAAAAAAAAAAACAAACACAGTGTCAACTTTTCCTGTAGGTCTGGAGTTAAGGACAATAGAACAGTGCAAATGGAAATTCATGGTTGCTTATATTCAACGATTATGTATCAGCTGAAGACTTTTCCCCTTCTATCTCTAAGGGGTGGAGACCAAGTTTTATTTTATGCTGCATAAATACCTGGTATCAAGAAAAGGATAATGATTATAACTTTATTCATAAAGAGCTGTAGCAATCAACTCCTGATATACATCTAGGATTATTACTGTCAGCTCAGAAAACACGACGAAATCAATTTAAGCCTTCCTTTGTATGGAACGACCAATTTAAGCAAATTTTAACTAAGCAAATAGGCACAATCCCTAGCAAATGCAGTACTGTTGCA
This sequence comes from Cariama cristata, assembly GCF_000690535.1. Lineage (NCBI taxonomy): Eukaryota > Metazoa > Chordata > Aves > Cariamiformes > Cariamidae > Cariama > Cariama cristata. The sequence continues at coordinate 25,579 of NW_009606767.1, read as the reverse complement.
GCTATGTGTTCAGCTACAGTTTGGGCGGGTTAACTCTGGAGTGGGAGGAAGGAGCCTTTATCAAATTGCCTGGAGCAGCAGAATGAAATACGCCCTGCAGCTAACTAATATCAGGAACATGTCATAGCTGGCCTGTTTCCAGAAGGCTGCTAAGAACAGCAGCTGCCCTGTCAAGTTCAGGGAGAGCCTGACATTATTGGGCAGCGGGCAGTATCTGTCCTGAGACTATGCAACCACAGAAGTGTTTCAGGATCCGATTTTATTTTAGTTACTGAAGATTCATTAATGACCAATATCAATGTCTGCCATTAAAGGTAGCACCTTTCTGATTGCGTGCAGAAGTTGTTGGCTTGACTTCTGTCCGATTTCTCCCCAGCAGACAAAAGCATTAGTCCTGTTTCGCCCTTCTGGGTGAACAATTTCTTTGTTCCTCCTGCCAACCAGCACATTCCTAGATCCAAAGCATTCCTGGTCCTGCTGGCACCCCATTATGGAGGGAAGAACAGATTTACAAAAGCAGAAATATTTGCTGATATCACAGGAAGTCGGTTAGCTGACATCAGCCACAGATTTAGTAGATGACCAGTTTTGTTCTTGCTGGTACAGGGGCCACCGAGGTTTGCAGGGCAAGGTGAAGGGAGGGGGATCAGAGGTATCCCAAGAGCTGCACATTTTCTGGCTAGATGATGCATAAGGTGGGAGAGCCAATGTTCTGATTTCTGTGGTATGCACAGCTTTTCAGAAGGCAAAATAATTTATGTTTTGTCTCTGAGTAGATTCCTGATTTCACAATTATTTGGTCTTCTGTTTGCCAGCCAGGCGCATCTCAGTGCTCAGGCCCAGTGAACCATGGCCTGGGCGAGCACCAGTTGTACGTAACTTTATTAACAGACTTTTAAAGACTTTCCTTGGTAACCACATGCCCCCAGCGGCAGGATACCTGGGGATAATTGAGTGTTCGTCATTTGGAAACACTTGAAATAATGTACTCTGAGTCAGATCTTCAGGTTACTGCCCAGTCACCAATCCCCCTCTTCCCTCCATTTTTTCCTCCCGGCTTTGCCATTACTGCTGGGTGACTCACAGGGAATTAGCAGAATTTATCTGCTGTTTGGGTTTTTTTTTGGTTTTGTTCTTTTTTTTTTTTTTTTTTTACAAGACAAGCCTGCTAAAAAAGCAAAAAGAGCCCAACTAATTTTCAGCAGATTAACAACTGAGACCAGCAGGACTCCCTTGTGACCAGAAATTAGTCTGTGAGACAGAACGGGAAAAAATGGAGAATTCAAGGCATGTTAACCCAGTCCTGAGATGAGCACCAACATTTTTAATCAAGAGGAAAATCAAAAGGAATATCTCATTAGATGATACATAGAGCATTCACCAAAATATGAATTTAGCAAGCAAGCATCCCATCTTCATCATGGCTACAGGAGAAATCCCTCCACTATGACTAGTAATTTAAATAGCCTAATGTTTCAAATGGGAGAGGAAGCCAGATGTACGAAAACAACATTTAAAAAGAGACACACCCTTCCTAAAAAATAGGGAGTAGAAGTTGTTTGTTGCAAAATACCTTTTAAAATAATGTTATTCCTGTTCGCCGTCTTGTTGACTTTTGCAGAAATTAGTCATCAAAGTGATCCTCAGTGGTGACAGTTTCCATGGATTTTTGGAAAGTGGTGTCTACTTACTTGTTTCAAGACTGGGACTTCCTGGATGATGAGAGTTAACCAAGATTTCTCTCCCTGCTCAGCTAATAAATGACAATTTACTTATCAAAATTAAAATAAGCACTCCTCTGCAGCTGTAGGTAACATCCTTTTTCACGTACATCTTTGCCTCTGTCAACCTCTGTAGGAAAAAGGTTTGCACACTCTAGGAGGGGGGTTGGAGGAATTACAGACATTTTGCTTTTTATCCAGTAATGCAAGGAATGGTCACTAACACAAGAATTACACAGTTACTACAAAACACTCAGTGTTGGCTTATCACAAAATGTCAACCATCCTCAGAAACGCCGACCTGGATTGCTGCAGACAACACCATGCTTCGGGACGGTATTTATGGCATATATCGGTTTTCGTTTGCAAACATCCGTTAAGAATTATCCCAGTGGTCCTGGTTCGGCAGGACCAGACACATGACAGAGTCTGTCACAACACAGCGAGAGGCTGGTGCTTGGCACTATGCATACCTAAAGATACACCGAAGTCCTGTCCGACGGGATTTACTGAGTGCCAGCGTGCTGCCAAGGTCCAGCTAGCCTCAGGGCCTGCAGAAATTTAAACAAGGATTATCTTAAAATGGCAGAAAACAAGCAAAGGCAGATCCTGTCACTGAAGCAGAGCAGCTGGCATGGGCTCAGTGCTGCCAGACCTGAAGCCCAACCCCATGCCGTGGGGTCTGATGCCCTTGGAGCCACCCAAGACTTTGAGTAGCCCAAGCCCCGCTGCCGTGACCAAGTGCGTGGGGTGCTCACCTGCCCCCCAACAGCTCTGAGGACTGGGCTCGCTCCTCTCCCTGCTTCCCAGGGAACCTGCTCCCCAGGCACGGGAGAGCTGTGAGAAGTGACTTGGATAGGGAGGAAGGCACACCTGAAATCTGGAGACCTGCACAAAGGACACTGTTTTTGTTTGAACCTGTCCTGACACAAAGGTTGAAGCCTGAGCAATGTAACTACCAGGAAGGCAGTTTTCTTTTTTTTTTTTAATTTGAAACAGCTATTTTCCAAGCTCAACCTGACTCACTGAACAACACAGCCTGATGGAGTTGCTCACTTCATGCAGCAAAAGGTAAAAAAACAGGAGTTTTGTTTTATAACATGACAATAGCTCTGTGCTTGTTGCAGAGCAGCCTTTAGAGCTGTTACGCTGACCATTTGCTGCAAGTGTGTGCAGCATCCCTGCCGCCACACGAGGGGAACCACTAGCATTTATTATGGATGTTGTCACGTGGCATGGAAAACCCCGTGCACAAGGACATTGTAAAGCCCAGGCTGACCTCCTTTTACTCCTCCCACCCATCTCCTTCCACTGCTTGCATTGCTCTTCTCACGCTGAAGAAGTCACCTGAGGTCCCCAGCAATCCCTTGCAAAAGCAAAGCAGAATGAAGACCAGGGCCAAGACCAGTTATGAGAATCAGATCCTTTCTTTCACTGTGCAGCAAGCATTAATGAGAGGTACATTTTCTCCGTGCCAGTAACAAGGAAAACTCTTCTGCTCCTCTCATTCAGCAGCACTTGCATCAACAAGGTACCTGGGTGAACCAGAAGCTTCTATGTGACACATTTCAGTGCAAACCCCACCAAAATTAATATGAGTGATGGCAGCCACATTACTCTGCTGGCTTACTCAAAAATTAAATGGTTTCCGGAAGCACAGGAGGGTACAGGTGTCCACACTGCAACACAAACGTGCAGCAAACTCCTAGGACTACACAGGCATAAAAGGACTTCTGGGAGATGGGCTCTTGCTAAATTCCAGCAGCTTATTTTAGCCAACAACTTAGTTAACGCAGCCTCCATTTTTTTCAATCAATGTTTAGATGAAAGCATGCTAGCAAGAAACAAGGGAACCCTGCAGCAGGACTTCAGCGCAGGATATCTGCACTGGAAGCTCGTTTGTACCGTACCTTCAACTGAAGTCCGAGGGAAGGCTGGGCAACTCCAAATGCAGGAGGTTGGTGCTGGTAGAAGGTCTTCTCACCAGGAAAGGGGGAATAAGGGAGAGATCTGGGGTTCCCCCCTTTGCTCAGTTGCTTTCTGAGGAATAAACAGGTTAATCTGCTTTCACCACGCACCTGAATGCAGGACCTGCCTGCAAACCCCAGGAAGCGTTTCTGAAAAGCTGTAGAAGACTAGCCGTGTCGCATGTCTTGCAAGAGGTGTCTGTACAGCTACACACAAGTAAGTCAGATGCGAAGACTGTTTTAAAAAAAACAAAACAAAACAAAAAAACCAAAAATCTGGAGCCTGTTGATACCAGCATGGACAAAGAGGCCAACAGGCTGTAGGGCAAGGAAAGAAACTTGAGAGAAGGCAAGGGGAGGTGGCAAGGCTGTTTCAGCAACAGGGGAGAAGAATGAGGAAGACCAGCAAAAGACCACAAGGCAGCAACCCGATCAGATAACTCGCCGATAGAAGGCTGTATTCGCTGAGGCTTGCAGATCCAGCTGGCACTGTCTCAATGCAGAGTAGGCATCAGGTGGCAGAGCTCACATGCCAAGGCCCCTGCCTCCCATGCAGATCTGGGCAGCCGTTCAAGTATCTCAGAAATCTTCTCCGGGCAGATTACAAGGGAAGCAGAGATGAGATGCACACGCCAGGCCAGGAGGGAACTGCACTTCGGGGCTCCCCTCTCCTTTGCAAGACCTCGAGTTGTATGGTGTGAGCTCCGGCAACATTGTCATTCAAATAGTAAACGCTGTTCTGGGAGTAACACCAGACCCTGAATCTCGATTTGGGTTAAGGGTGCAAGACTGGATAACATGCCTGGTGAGGACAGAGCCAGATAGTTCAGTTGAAGAATGCTTTTAGAACTCAGTTTATATTTAAAAGGGGGAATGTATGAATTTACAGGGTCCCAAGGTAAATGACCAGGCAGCAGGGAGCCAGAATCCTGTGTACTATCTGTGACCCACCAGAATCCTGTTTGATCCAGGGGAAAGCCCCTTCAGAAATCTGTCCTCGAAAAACCCCACGAGACAGGGATGGGAAGGGGGAGAACGGTTTTCAAAAGGACTGCCCCATAGCAAGGGAAGAAAACAGCATTTCTTCTGGGACAGAGAAAATAGGATCTCATCTGAACCCTCTCTCCAGACAGCTAGAAAGCTGGAGGTCCCAGAAAAAGAAATAAGCTTGATGCTTTTTGAACCTGTCTGGCTCCAGACACTGACCCTATTTAGCAAACAGTATGTTCAGTTAATTGCAGAACAGAGCACCTGTACCTATAATTACAGAAATGTAACATACCATAAAGTGCTCAACAGAGATGACAATAGGAGAATTTTGCTTCATATAACCTTTTTTGCCAAACCTCTGCTCTTATCTGTTAACTGAAATCCACTCCTCAAATTGTAAATCTGTGTATCTGATGGGCTAATACAAGTTTTACACAGTGATACCATCAGGAGTTTTTAAATTCACCAAGGCTTATCTAAGTCTCAAGTTGCTTGGTTTCTTCAGAGTCCGGAAAAGTTTTCCAAAACTCAGTTCCCTTCTGGTGTAAATACTGTTCGGCAGCATCAGAAAGGCTTTCCAAGGGGAAGTGAGACAGACTAGAGCTCCTGTCTCTTTGAACCCCTGCCAAGCACATCTTAAATTACAAACTTACAGACTAGTGTGGTCCTGATATTGATGAGAGTTTAGAAAGAATGTAAAGTACAATGACACTGATCTTCTGTTTAATTGCCACAGAAATCAGATAATTGGATACAGAGGATTCAAATAAAAGCTGAGTATTTGACAATACAAGATCGAGAGGGAAAAAACAGCTATGCAAAATTACAGCGTTTTCAGTGATTCCTGTGAAATAGCTGAAAATGATCCAGAGATTTAATTACTGTCTTGGAAAATATTCTTGCTACAAATGAGAAATCGTGGTAAAGGAAAATGTGAACCTTGTTATGTCTAAACAATCAACAACTATTGAAACAAAGAACAAGGAAGCTTGATACTTAAATTGAAACATCAACCTTCATAGTCAAAATGAACAGAAGAATGTGACTTGATTTATTTTAGGACAAGATGTTGGCATTAACAAGTAGGTAAAAAAATCACTGGAAAATATGGCAAAACCAAATAACTCATAGGCTTCAAGGCCTGAATGAATCACTCCTGTCATTCAGTCCAACTGTCCAGAGAGTCTTGTGTCTTGTGTTTATTGTTTTTAAACTAGTCTCATTTAAGGAACTGGCTTTCCAATTTCATAGTCACATCAGGATTCAAGGATGTTTAGTTAACAGCAATTTAGAGTTTAAAAACCTTTTGCAGCCCCGCTATTGCAGTTCTTACTCTGCAGGAAAGCACTTTTTGGATGTGTCACCTGAGTATTTCAGTTTTAGATTAAAGGCCTCCTCCCTGCTTTGAACATTGCAGATTTCAAGGATTGCCAGCGCCAGTCTAAATCATGGTTTAAGAAAAAAAAAAATTGAAGTTAGATCCCAAGTAAGCTACCTGCACTTTGGAAGAAGCTAAAATTTATACAACACAGCAGGGAATAGTAAGATTAAAAGGGTTGCTGACTGCATTTAACTTCAGTGACTTCTTGTTTTGGAGAGGTATCTAGGCTTAAAACTATAAGGCAGCTGCATGGCTGCATGCCAGAAGGAAGTTCACAGCAAAGCTGTTTGCACAGCATCAGCCTATTTTTAGTGTACGGTTAGAGTGAGTTTCTTCCTTCCCCTGCCCCGAGCCTCTGTAATGCCCTCCACTGGCAGGCAGGAACTTAATGGGAGGCTTTGCACAGGAATATAGAATTTTTTTTTTGGCCAGCAGTGTGAAACAGGGTGTTGCACGTGTGCCAAGCAACCTGCACGTCTATTCAGGGAATAAAAACCAGGGCACCACCAGCCCTGGTTGCTCTCTTCTCAGCTGGAATGTTGTTTTAGGAAAAATAAAAGCAAACTTGGTTTAAACAAAGTAAGAGATCATCTCTGGTAAAAATTCAGATGAAGGTTTAAGATTCCTGCCACAATGACTGGGTAAGAGATCAGGCACTCCAAACTCTGTATCATCCCAGTGCACAAACGCAGGCAATTAAGAAGCATCAAGGAGTCGTGTGCACTAATCCCACACGTATGTTGGCATAAAGTGCTGCTGTCACTTAGCTTATTCTTACACAATAGAAATATACATTCAAGGTGTGGGATATATTCACTAAACAAGTTGGGGTGCTGAAGTACTCCCAAAAATTTGAAAGGGAAGAGTGGAGAGTGCCTTATGCTGGGTGGTGTCGGAAAGTTTGTACTAAACTATGGAGACATGGGCCACTCCACAAGAGCATGCCAGTCTCCCGACAGATGTTATTATTACCACAAGTGCTATTTTAAAAGAGAAGATGAAAAAGGAAACACATGGCTGCAAGCCTTGAGGTCAAGCTCAGGAGCTCTGCCAGGGCAGTGTTTTGCTCCAGAACAGTAGTTCTCTGGCTCCCTTGCAGAGGCCTTAGTGTGAAAACGTAAGAGAGCAGTGTAAGAAATACAAGCTGAGAGGCACTTTAGTTAGCCTTAGCCCCAGCACCTCCAACCCACATCTGCACCAGCCCGAGGAGGTGCCCACTACCTTTTCCTTTAAAGCCTCAAATTCCAGAGATTTCACAACCTGCCCAGGAAAGGTATCCCAGAGCTTAACTCCTCCTGCTGTCAAGGCCAACTGCCCATTCTGGTATCTAAGCTACATGTCTCCTGCTGCAATGCAATCTATTGTTCTTGTCCTACCTGCAGCAGTTAGGGAAAGTGTTTATTTCCTTCTTTGCAGCTACCTCTTCCCGATTTGAAAACGTGTCTCTCCCATCACCTTGAAACAAGCCCAGTCTTCCATCCTATCATCCCTCTCATTGTTTTTCTCTGTTTATCTTCAGCTGCTCCAGATTCCCCATGAAGTGCGGTGCCTACAGCTGGAGACCATGTTCCCAGAAAGGTTTTCTACTACAACGTGAGGAAGAAGGACCGCATCATGTATCTTAGAGACTACATTCCTGTTCATACATTCCACAACAACATATTTTTTTTTTCAGGAAGAGGATGCTGTTGAGTCATGTTCAGCTGGTGACTGGCTATAACCCCAAGAGAACTTTTCTGTATAACTGCTACCCTAGCAGCCTGTCCTATCCCATCCTGTATTTGTTCAGCTGATTGCTGCTTCTGCTGAAGTGTACAAACATACATTTGTCAAATCCATTGCTAGATTTACTGAATCACATTCTAACTATTTTGAATTTATCAAGTTAATTTTGAATTGTGATTGTCTTCTACTCGGTCAGTAGTTTGCTCAAGTCTGGTGCTCCCTACAATGTAATCAACATATGCCATCTAAATTGTTAATGAAAATACCAAATAACATCAAATTGGAGCAGAACTGTAGAGAATCCTACTCAATACATCCTTGCAGCCTGACTGTGAATGATTAATAATTCCTCTGAGTAGCATTTTCCAAATAGGTTTATATAACCTCACTTTTAAATTGGTGTCGGACCACATTCCCTTACTTTCTTACAGAAAGTCATTAGAGTCACTTGAAGTAACGCTCTGCCCACTGCTTCTCTTCTGTTCAAGAAGCTTGCTACCTTGGTGTAGAAGGAGCAACATTAGTTTGATGCAATTTGATCTTTCTTTCTTTTAGAAGCTCACTGATAGTTTCCCTTTTCCATTAATTTTCCAGTTCAAGCTATTGACTCTGAGTTCTGAACAGACGGGTGGAAGCAGAGAGACAAGCTGAGCCTTCACAGTTTACAGCATCCCCCTTTGTCTCTACTGCCTGAAAATCATTTACCATATGAGGTATCTGATCTAGGCTTGAGGATAACTACTGTTGTTGCAATCTCTTACAAATGGCAGAATAAGTAGAGCTTGTCTAAGCGAGATGAGAGCCCTTGAAGTATTCACTACTCTGCCCTAACGTCACACCACACAAGGACAATGGAAGTCTTTTGCTCCTGTCCATGGGTCCCTCCTCCATTGTTCCAAGATTTCAGTGACCAGCTATTCCAGTGAGAAGTCGCATCCACAAAACAGAGAAGGCTCCTCAACAATATCCTGCACTTCCTTCAAAGGATGACTTTGAATTAAAACACAAAAAACATACAGCAAATAAACATGCCTCCAGTAATTATTTCCATGGCATCAAAAGCCATGTGGTGAAAATACTCCCAACTATGATAATAAAAGTCTTAAACTAACGTCTTCAGGAAACCTTTGCAAAGATGGATGCAGAATCACAGTATCATTAATTACACTTCATCAACAAGACCTGACCATTTCGCAACTCCTATTTGAAGATGATGCACAACAACTTTTTTCCTGACACCTAAGTCTGTGCTGACTGGGGATATGATTTTTCTGAGGTCACAGTAAATACCTACTATGGTCATTAAATCAACTCCTTGTTTAAGGTGATGACATAAGAGCATGTAGTTGTTTTTAGAAAATAAAATCTTCATTAATAGGCCAATAGGCCAACTCCTATGGGCTTTTCCCAACACATTTCTTGATACTTTAAAAACACTGAAAGGTATTGGGGTCTCACTCCAGGCAATTACGTATTTGGACAAATCCAGCATTTTCCAAGTGATCTTTTGTTTTGTTAATCTCTTACACTACATTTATACAGTTCTAAAGTGTATCCTGGATGTAGCTGCTCTTCTGCAGTGTAACTGTGCTACACTCGGCATTTCCTTGGTATCGTAGTCTAAATTAATTTGCTCTTGAAAAAGAAAAAAAAAAGTTCTTGAAAGGTGAGAATGGGAACTTTCAGTGAGCCCGTCACTTCACATTATTAACTAGTGGTAAATGCAAAGGAGCTTACCCATTGCACAAAGCTAGGAAGAATACACAAATACGCAGTTACTTCCAAGTAAGTGGCATACTGCAAGTATGCATTCTCACTTCTCTCCTGGTAAAATTTTCACAGGCCTGTAACCTCAATAGGAAATACTGCATTTATGCATTAAAACAACAGTTTTAAAAGTTATACTTTCAGAAAAAGGACAGATATACAAATATGAAATTCATAACTCATTTATTGAATATATATATGCAAGGATACCAATAAAAAGAAACTAATACTGCAAACTACAACTTTGGAAGTAAAGCCAATATAACAGGAACAAAATATACATAACATTGTAGATAGGAATGCATTTACCCTCTTTCATACATTCCTTGTCTTTATACCTAATGTAAATGTATGCTAGAGCAAAAGCTGCAAATGTTACCCTAACCTGAGTGCTTTTTGACAAGCAACAGTTCTCCAGGATTCTTTAAGGGTTGAGATGTCACTGCTGACTAATCAATGTGCATACATATGCATATATAGAAACGGCTTCAACAAGTATATAAATCAAGAGCTGTGTTCTGTTTTTTAACCTTCAGCACTAATACAGTGGAATCTGTTTCTGGTGACATGGAAGAAGAGTTACGATTTGCTGTAATGTACTTTTGGTTCACTTAAGATTAATTTCATCTAATGAGGATTAATTTTCTTGTCAATCTGATTCAGCATACTATATATTTTTGGAATGCACTGATTATCACCTGCCAGATAAGTCTGATGTTTCAAATAGATTATCACCTCTTCATCTTTCACTCTGGTTTAGCATGAAGTTATTTTTCATATAAGCAGCAGTAAGAAGCAAGCTCTCTTCCTTTATGTTACATTTTAGGGCCAGATTTGGTATAACCATACCATTCTACATCAGCACAGCTCTTTGTATCTAAAGATCATACTTTGTGGAGTGTAGGTGTAACTCCTACTAGAGCCTTATCACAGAACCTCTTGTGGATCAACACCTGCTGAATGAAGAGATCTTTTGATCACCTAATCTATTTCATCCTAGATAGCTGCACTGATGCTGATATTGAAACAGCCTTTCACCCTTCCTTGAAATAGAGTGACAGCACAGCTTACTGCTACAGTGTTTGATCACGCCTTGAGACTCTGGCATTACACCAGCTGTATCCTCAAGTTATTTGAACAATATCCTTCTGATGCCTGTCCTTCCTTGGTACAGTCCTCTCTTGGTATAGCACAATCGCAGATCTGTTAATATAGAGATACAGTGAGTTGGGGATATCTCTTAATACAGAGATACAGTGAGTTGGGGAGCAACCTCCCTTCTCGGAGGGTTCCAGGTGTCTTAAACAGCACACACTACTCTTGTGAGCAAAAGAAACGCCCAAAGGCAAAAAGAAAAAAAAAAAAAAATTAAAGTGAAACCAGTTTCATAAGACAAGTTTTGTTAAATTCATGAGTTCTCTGATTGTGAGATGAAAGCAGAAGGTGCCTATTAAAAAAAAAAAATCTCAGTAACAAATAGACTGCATTAATTTAACTAGCTAATTTAAAAATACCTATTTCACCTATAGAGCACTTTCATTACTTCTAACATTTCTGGGAAGGCAGTAGATGCTCCAGAATAATCTTCAATATATGCTTGCAAAGATTACATTGCTTTACAAAAAACCAAACCAAAACAAAACAACCCCCCCTCCCAAAAAAAAACCCAAAACCCAGACAGACTGTCTGAAATGCCAAGCTAAAATACACATTAAAAGACAGTAATGGCAGTATTTTGTCTTTAAAAAATGATGTAAATGTTGTATACTATCATACATTGTCATGCTTTTTAAAACTACAATTAAGGACGTTAAGAGATGTACAGTAAATACACTGCTGAGGTACATTTCTTCTAAATATTAACACCACGACAGAATTACTCCCCAGCAGGTGATGCTACTTGGGAACATATAAATACAATTTTTACATTGTAAGGCACTTTTACCCAGCATACATGAGTTGAAGTCAGTTATGACAAATTTGAGGCTTGTAAGAAAAGATTTTTGCTTTTGACTTTGTTTCCATGAATTCTGAATTAATGACAGTTTAGGCAGGCCATCTCAGCACAAAGAAGGTAACAGGTAAACCAGCCACTTACTTTTCTGCTACCTGAAGGTCAAGTGCTGTTCTGGTTCTTCGAGGCATGGAATGGGGTAATTTATTTCATAACAGATGAATTATTGGACTGAATATTATACGAAGCAACTGACATACTATGAATTAGAGCTCAGTCTCAAATACAATCATTATGCTGGCAGATCTACCCCATGCAACCTTAGTTAAAATACAGTAGCTGCAAACAAAGTGCCTTTTTACCATGGAAGGGCCATGTCTGAGGCACAAATCTAGAAGTAATTTGAACGTTGAAGAAAGTTATTTTGCATTCTAAAACAGGGTGGCTGAAAAATGTTCATATTCTAGGAGAAACAAAACACCTTGATAGACAATTTCAGTAATCGATCTGTCATTGCAATTCAAGTCACGCTTTTAATTTTGAAAGTTACAAATACAAAATAAAAATGATCAATGGCATTGTGTTTAGAGCAGTAACTCAATATTTTCTGTACACAGCAATATTTCTTTCCAAAATGGCATTATTCTCCAGGAAAGCAAACAGAACTGATTGAATTCTAACAGGTAAAATGTTAGAAACTCCAATATACAGTAATTGAGTCCCTCAAGACAATAAGGGAATGCATAAGAAGACAAATGACACATGTTGAATCTTTTAAAAATACAAGTAAAAAAATGCTACAGAGACTCATGTTACAAATGAACTGTTTTTGCAATACCAGTCACAGAAGACCTGTAGCAGTTTATAGTCAAATCAGTGTATTTTGCTTGTTTCCTTCAAATCCAGAAGTTTTGTTGGGAGTTCAGAGTGAAACAAGTCAAAACCCTAAACAAACAATATGATGATGCGATAGCAACAGACAAACATGTGGACTAGATTCAGCTTTTTGGTTTTATTTAAGTCTGAGAATGTACTTTAACAGACCAATTGGAGAAGCTAGTAGCCATTACAAATGACAAGGTGTTTTGAAAGCAGTCAGAGGACTGATCTGTTAGGTTTGGTATAGCCTAGATCTGATTATTTTCTAAACGAACATCAAACTCTAGCAAGTAGAATTCTATGACGTGATTGTTGACTTGACAGAAAGAGAAAAAATAATCACTAAAACAATAAGGATGATAAGCAAAGTTTCTCATATAGTGGTCATAAGATTAAAAAATAAATACCAATCTAGCAAAAAAGGTTGTTTCCTCATTCTTCGTACAGAATATGGGACCTTTATGGATATTCTGGACAAAACATGAAGTGTTCCACACAACACAGAACACTTGAGGTATGGACGTCAGATATGGTGGCTAAATTCCATAGTGAGTTGAGTTGTAACTCTCTGAAGGAAAAGAGATTGGGCTGCAGAGTCCAAACATTTGTATAGTAAGGTTTTAACCACACTTAGTGAAGTGTTCTTTGTAAATCAGGGACACAGAAAGAGGTGGGTTTTGGGGAAAGAATGAACTACAGCCCTTTGGCATGAGTTCTAAAGCTCACAGCTCAGAACCAACAGCTGCTCAAGTAAATCTCCCGCAAACAATGCTGGGTGGAATGAGCAATCACAACAGGAACAACCTGAAATGTTCAAGCGTGCTTCGGTGTACACTGAGTCCTCTTCTACTGTGTGCTTTGCAAGCAAAAACAGAGACCAGCTTTCCCATGTATAGCCTCCGTAACTTGTGTATGAAGAAAAAGCAAAATTCACAAAGTACCAGCTTGTTGCCACCACGAACTTGTCCATGTTGTTAATTAAACTAGCTAAGACCTTCCCTCATTGTATGAATCCACTAAACAACTTACACATTCCAAATCGTAAGGTTTTTATTCAGTCCAGAAATATAGATCTTACTTCATTTCAATGTCTGCCTTAACTTTTGACACTGTACATATTACATATCATTTATATAGTGTTTCATTTTTTCCAGACACTGCAGACTACAAACTACATAATATTGACATGTAAAACTCTGCCTCTTACTGAAGGCTCACACACATGAACGTTTCAGGCAGTTCAATGAAATTTCTAACAGAGTTGGGCAGTAAAACGTTACTAACCCTTTTCTGATTTTAGAAAACAATTTAAAAGAATTAGTAGTTATGATGTCTTAGCCATTCCCAGTTCTATAACTCTGTCCCTTGAACCTGTTTAAAAAATGATGAAAACAACAGTAAATTTAAAATCATACAGAAAAGCATTTAGCAGCTCTGACATTACATCTATATTTAGCAATAGAAATGAGGGCCTCCTTTCTTATACTGTTCAAAGTCAGCTGGATTTAAAAAAAACAACAAATCCTCCCCATTTTTCTACAGTATGCCAATAAAAAGTACTTATCCGCATACACTAGGTTTAAATATTTCGCTGCAATAAACTACATTAAATGTATATTGCGTTTCAGTCTCAGTAACAGATCAGTCAGGAGTAACTTCCATACCTAGTTTCCATTGAGCTGCTGCTGAGGAATGTCATTATGGTCAGTGCCTGATTTGCCACGGCTTTTGCTTTCTCTTTCTTCATCCTCTTCATCTCTTTCATCATTTCCACTATGGTTTTTACAATAGAGTCTAGCACAATAAAAGAAACAGTGAGGACTTTTACTGAAAATATCTACCAAAACCAGACTTTCCTCTCAATTAGTTTTCAGATGTGCCACAAGTCAATTGCTAACTCTTAACTCATTCACGGTTTTCAGTCAAGCATCAGTTAAAATGAGAAAGAAAACAAGGTTGAAGACTAGCCAACAAAACTTTGATCAATTCTAGTTTTCAGGAACTGCTACTACACTGCTCAGAGAATGCCCTCTTGTGGGCACAGCCACACTGGAAACTCAACTGCAGACAAGTTGCTAATGCCAGCAGTTCAGCAACAAATATGGAAAGTTACAGGGTCCAAAAAACCAAAAATAAGCTACAAAATGTATCAATATGGAGGAGTCATGACATAAATTATCCAGGGTTTCCTCAATATAAATTACACGGTAATTGAGGAGGAAAATATAAGTCAATTAATTTTCTCATTTCTCATATTACAACACTACTACAGAAATTTTAAGTTAGCAGAGTAACCAAAATATTTTGCAAAGTCAACAATTATTTTAAAATACCATTTTTAAATTAAATAATATTATCTTTTTTAATAACATACTTGACTAGCCAAGTTAGGCAGAAGAAGTGCCATGAAATATCTTCACTTTCATTATAGACTCAAGAATTACATAGGTCCTTACTTATAAATTCCTCGTGACATATTCTCAATGTATTTAGCTTTGTCTTCTACTCCACAGTGGTAATGGTATGTTTTTATGCAGGCTTTAATTTCACACCCAATAGTAGCACCAGGCTGGCTGCAAAGTGTGCATTTCTGTGCAGGGGAAAAGAGAATGGCACTGTTCAGCCTTTCAATGTCTTGCCTCTTAGTATTCAGTTTAGTGTTGCTCAGATTTATGGCTACCATTTTGGAATAGAGTAATTTCTCCAGCAGATCATCCTTCCAATGAAAAGTTAATCAAAGATATTGTAAAACAGAAACTATGTAATACTAACCTATTAAAATATGAACACGAGGATTCACCTGTCCGTTGCATTAAAAATTGCTACACAATTGCACATATTAATGCATTTCCAAGATCATTTTATTGCCACTGAAGTTAGTATATTAATATATGAAGAATCTTAAATGATTTTTTTTCAAGGAACAATATTGTTAGGAGTTGTTTGTCTTCTCCCCCCTCCCTCCTATTTCTTACTGCTTAAAAAAATTTAACAAAATACAATGTGACATTTTACCAACATCCTCAGAGATGAGTTCTTAATACATTTTCATATTAAACCACCAAAACAGTTGGAAACATGTCATTGCAAGAACATATTCTCTAAGTTTATTTGTAGTTTTATACAGTCTGCTTTTAGTAACACAGGATCTAAAGCTATTACTCTTTTATAGTTACAGGAAGGCTAATAATTTACTTTGTACACTGTCATAAAGAACCCTAAATACCACATGCCCAAACACCACTCATTTTTAAGGTGATTCCTATCTGGCTACCTGTCCCAAAAGTAACAATACATTTCAATTTTGTGTTTAGAAATAGATGGGAAAGATTTTTCACAAAAGGAATGAGGCAGAGCTATATATACACCTTAGTAGAATCTGTAGCACTTTCATCGCGTTCTGCAGATACATACCATTCTTTTTCCTCTCTTGATTTCTTGAAGTACAGTTTTGATATCAAAATCACCAAACTCTGCCCTTGAAGTTGTTGTTAGCTGGACAGTGCCAGAAGAGAACAACTGTAAAACAAGCAAGTCAAAATAATTCCAGATCACCGACATGATTAGAAATTTTTTAATGTGCAGGAATAACCGAGTATTGAACATCTCCATCTGCAATCTCAGATAGCATGTGCTTTACCGACAAACTAAGAAAAAACCCCATGCTGAGTAATTACTACGATGAGTATTCCTTCTGATACTCACCTGACCGCTTTAATTACATTTGTTGCCTTGGAGAAATGTATTTTAAAAGACAAAGGAGTACACAAGAAATAATGACACGATGAAAATACAAAGTAATAAATGGGCAATATTATCAATTACATCACTGAACTTTTTAGGAATATTCCATTTCCTTCCCTGTGCCACACATAGAATTCAGCTTCATGGCATAGCTGATGGCAACATACCTGAAAAGCCCTGAGCAATGACAACAGAGCATATAAGTACCGTCCCTACTATCATCATCCTGGTATATTAAGTTTAAACTGTCTTAAAACTGAAGTTCAGATACACAAAGTAGTGAAGAATACTCTTAAGACTCAAGGCTGCTGGTACACACCAGCTCTCTGTTTAGCGAGGCTAGGTATAGGAAGACAATTAATACTCCACATTCATTTTGAGGTGCAACAGGAACCATGGAGGTTTGTTACTCAAAGCCCTGCCTCATTCATAGAATGACTTATATGAAAGATAGCACTATCTACTCATGTTCATTGAAATTAGCAGATTCTTTTCAGCCTTACAGTTCTATAAATGTGATCACCTAAAAGCAAGGGTTTTCTATAACTTCCATGTCCCACTCTACTTGAGTCACACAGCCTGAATCCATTGGTCAGAAAATTAATGAAGTTCATGGATTCTTCCTGGATTTTGTCTGAATGCCTGTGGAGTAAAGGTATTTTATTTTTGGAGTGGATTCTTTTGGTTAAAACTGCTTTCTGTTTTCCTTTTTAAATACTGTGTATGCATTTAGACGCCATGGGAGCATTTTTAATAAGCTAAAGACTCTCCCTGTAATTCCATCTCTTAACACATAGCCAACTTTTATCCATATTGCCCGCAGTGAAAATAAATTAATTGCTCGCTTTGCAACACTTGAGCGCTTAAAGAGATCATCAGTACACAGACAATACTCATGCATAATTACATGCGAGGGTACGGTATTAAAATCTACAATAGCAATTCAGACAAAATTCACGTAATAGACTGGTTAACAACACTACTGTTACTCACCATGCACTTATAGTGTGCTGCAGCCTTTTTGGCATTAAATATATGAAGCTTTCCTCTAGCTTCATTTTCTTCTTCACCTGCATGACAGAATCCACATTTAGGTTTTGTATCACTGGGGCTGCTTCTGTGGGGAGACCTGTCTCTCTGAAAGAAAAACATTTTACTAAAATATACTGCTGGGTTACAAATAAGGTTCTAATTTTAAAAGCCTGTGGCCACCAGCTGGAGGCTCAGACAAATGCAAATTTTAATAAGAATTATATTTGCAGAGAAGAAATATGCAATTCTGTCTTCTAAGAAGTTTAGCATATTTACTGCTTACATAGGAACTGCTTTCTATTTCATCTGTGCCATGTGAGGACGTAGATCTAGTGTCTTCTGATTGCCCTTTTAAATTTGTTTTTCTTGGCTTTCCCTTACGACCCCTCCTTTTCCCTTTGGGGGGTGAAGGCTCCAACTCGTGTTCATTGATACTTTCTTCTAAATCTGCTTCAGAAGTTAGAAAACATTATCAAATAACATTCTCAAAATATTTACGCAAAACAAACAAAAAAACAAACACCAGAAAAGAAAAACACGTAACTTGTATTTTCTGTATTCTGGTCAGAAATAAAAATAGCAACTTTTTTCAATTTATTACAAACATGTAACTGCAGATCCTGAAAACAGTATTTACTTCTTTATACATATCACACAGCTTTGCATCTTTATAATACAATATATGAAGAAGTTTAGCATTTCTTACAACTTCTACTTTCAGATCCAAAATGTGTCCTCAGATACATATATTCACCTCCACTGAAAATAAGTCATTTAAACTACACTGAAACCAGAAAATGTTTTCAACCATAAAATAAGCTTTTAATTTTTTTTTTTGAGATGTATAACTCCAATGCCCTTGATATTATGTTAGTGTTTCTAAGTAACACCTCTCTCCTTGCTTTATTAATTGATGCCTTTTAACTTAAGAAAAAAATTTACCCATTTTGGTTATAACATTAACACCAAGTTTGAAAAATGAAATGTATTTTGCCTTCATGAAACAAATGTATAATTTCATTTTTGTTACAGTAGTTTTACATCTACAGCTAAAAGCAGCCACCAGTTTACAGAAAATCATCCACACTGACACTATCCGAGATAAAGTATTTACAGATGATTAAGAATATAAGAATGTATATTTTTAATACAGACGTACCAAAGAGGTCTGACAAGTTCCTTTGAAAATGTCAGCTCCACTGCTGAATGCTCCATAGAACTGTAGTCCAGTATTCTAGCAGACTGTCCTTTTGATTACTCAAAGCTCTACAGTTGATACAGATCAATTCTGCAAACTTAAGATTGCTTCCAATATGATCTAGTTAAATTATGCCTGATATTGAATAACCAGCTCTATTCAGTCGCTTTCCTGATCATCAGCTGCTTGCAGGAGTATCTTTTTTTTTTTTTCTTTTAATATGCAACACCCACCCCTGCTCAAACTGGAAAGATATTTCAGCAGACTTGTTTAAAGAAATAATACGCACACACACCGCTAAAGAACTTGCTTCTTAAAATCCAAACCACAAACATCAGTATGAGCCCCCAAGCAGAAGGAAACCCTAATCAGAAGATTTGGAACATCTACTTTCTACATTAATTGGCCACTTAACTGTTGTGGTGGTATTAATATTATTATAGCATTGCTATGGCACTTACTGCCATTATACTGTGGTCTCAGTATCCAGACAGGACATCTTATTTTGAGACGAAATGCTGCCTTGGCAGCACTTGTCTTTCTTATCTATTATCACATAAAAATCAAATCACATTTCTATCTCATGACTAACAGCGACTCAACTGCACAAAAGTTTGAAGTCAGTGACTTGAACATATTCCACAGCCATCAACTTGGAGTAGAAGAAAACTGAACTACTGGCCCAAGGCCTTGCATACAAGTGTATCCTATTAAGCTTAGTCTATTGTATCTGTTGCTAATCCCTGAGAAAGCTACAGCTTCTTGCACATTTAATAATGAAGGACAAAAACCTAATCCAAACGCATCACAACAGGTTATACTGAAACGTAATTCCCCCAAAGCTTTACTCTGTTGTATGGTTAGAAAGAAGCAAAAATCTGAGAATAAATGAATACAAATCTGCAAATTATTTTGGCTTAAATTGAGAGATTATTCAGCCATATACAGATATTCCCAAATTGCTACGCAAATACATCAATCTGTCTACCACGATATTCCTATGCTTTAATATATATACTATTCTTTTCTAATTAGATGACAGAAGCACCATTTTACTCTGAAAAATAAAATATACGATGACATGCATTACCTAATGAAACAATACATTTTACATTTTCTTCCCAGAATTTACTATCTAACATTATTTTTCATTTATCATTACTTGCTAAATTCCCCAAGCAAGATTATGCAATTTAGAATCGTTATGGTTGGAAGAGACCTCAAAGATCATCAAGTCCAAGTCTCTCTTATCTTGTCCCTCATCATATGAGCTCTCCACCAATGTATTAAAAGAAACTTGTAAATCTTTGTCTCTCCTTTTACATTTACAGAAATCATAGATGGTTATTCTAGAAAAAAAAAAGTCTTACAAAAATGTAACTATTGAATTAGTGGCCCTTTAAATAGTATCAGTAAGAAGTTAAAAATATTCCTTCCAAAATCATTCCATGGATTTCCCTACTGTATTTAATGAAGCATAATGTAGTCCATTCACCAGCATTCCTTATTTTTTCCAAAGCTCCTCATCAATTCTCTCAACCATAATGCTTTCCACCCCTTAGTCCACCCTTATTTTCTACATAACATTAAGGCATATCCTGAACTCTCTACAGTCACGCTCTCAAAACTGGAAGTGAATCATAATTGCTAAAAATGAAGTACACATTATGAAAACCAACTTTTTATAAGAAATGTCACAGCCTCCTTATAGAATAACTTCTTAAGTGCTACTTTTTAGTCTACAATTATTAGAATATTTAAGATTTGGAAAGTAAAAATACTCTATTTTCAAAAGATAGTTTCAGTGTAAGATAAAAAATCATCAAGATTACACAGTTTTCCTCAAAGGAGAACCCCTTTTCTGTGCTGAAAACTAGTCCTTCCAAAAAAGTTCAGTGTTCATTGAAATACAGATGCTACATGTCCCCTTCATTAAAATAAAATTCCTTGCAGATTCAGGTGTCCCACTACAAGTGACACGGACCTACAGATTAACAGCACCAAGATGTGAGGATCTGCTCTACTACATCTATCTGCAAGACTGATACCTCAAAACATTAAAGTTTCTCTCATTTTTAACAGCACTATGAACTAGCATAACAGTACAGGAAGAGAGAGATTGTAACCAGCTTTAAAATACACCTGCCTTGGATGCTCTTTAATATACAATTTGGTTTGTGCCCTATCCCTCCCCTCAAGCCCACTGCCAGCTTACCCTGTTTCCCTGGCATCTGATGGTTGGGTGTTTCCAACTTCTCATGTCAGCTTGAACTAAGGAAAACACAAAAAGTTGTTCAACTCCTCCCTGACCAGATGACGTTTTATCATGGATATCACCCATACTCTGAATCCCCTGAGATTCCCTAGATATTCTTCAACTGCCCCCCATCCCATATCCCATTACTGCATTGATTTTTAAAATCATCACAATATTCTCAACATAACTTTATCTAAAGTCTTCAAAGGAGATATTTTATGAGCTTTCTTCAGAAGTCCCTAAAAGCTATATCTGAAAAAACAAGCTTAATATGCAATACGGTCTGAGGAGTGGGGGTAGAAATCAAGAGGAAATATTTTACATTTTAAAAAGCACCTAAGAACATGATATTGTAAATTCAGATGAGTGAAAAGATGAGCAGCAACAAGCCCCAAATTTGCATTTTAGAAATCCATGAGCAGTACAAAGTACCACAAAAAGAAGACTAGCAAAATGCTGTATTACATAAACTGTTAACAGGGAGACTCAGCTTCAGAGAGAAATCTAAAAATTCTCCTTTGATCATGACTAGAAGGAAAAAGGATCAAGATGTTTTGCTTTTTAAAATAAGGCTTGGCAGAGAAGAGGTTGAGATATCACTGATCTATTCTATATTGCATCAACTTGAAATATATATGGAATCACCCGTTAGAGCAAAGTAATAAAAGAATTAAGTGATTTAAAGGTTGCGAAAGAATAAATAAAAAGAGGATGTGTACAATAAAGGCTAATACTGCTCTCTGTATCCACTTCCTACATTACCTTAAACAATAGACTAAGTGAACCAGAAGCAAAGGGGGCTAAGTCTGTATGAGGAAGGTAATAAACAAAACTGACTGGCAAAATATATTTGCAAGTAGGACTGTACATAAAAAGAGGTCAAAATGTAGAATGTGGAAGTGGCTTAGACATACTGTTATGTAAATGTGAAATCACACATATGTAAAGTTTTACAGTGCATTTTGGATAAAAGAGAAACTCTAAAAATTACAAAGAACAAAACCAACCTTACTAGATTTTTAGAAGAGAAATGGAATATAACAGAGAAAGAAAAAAGTACTTTAGCATGTTAAAGTAAGATGTCCTTAAAATATGGTTGAAACCCAAAGAACCATATGTGGCAACATAATTATTTTAAATTGAAAAGAAATGTCAAAAACCCCAGAAAACCTTATTGTCCCAGTAGTCAATAATAAAAATGTGCATGCATCTATAAGCATTAATAAGAACTACAGATTTGCGTAAGACCCCTTGCAAGCCAATACAGAATCAGGTAAAACAATCATGAAATAATAGTAGCTTTTATCAGCAAATGATCTGAAATTAACAATCAAAATGCTGAACGTAATTTGTAGCAATGTTGGTTTTGGTATTTTTTAATGCAAAAAGACTAAGTTACATGAAATACATCTAAACTGGAGAAAGTAAGAGTGAAGAAGAAAAAAATAAAATTACCCCTTAGGTCCTGTCACTAATGTTTTCCAAAAGTGCCAGATACCTCAAGGAACTGATGACTCTTGTCCAAAAGCTATTTTTGACTGAATAATATCTATGTTATGAAGTACTTGAGATTATTTCTTCAATTAAGTACATTTAACATAGAAATTAATAAAATAGTCCTTCATAACCATACAATCTAAATGCTTTTTCAAGCAAACAATCATTCGCAAAGACTGAAGACAGACAATACACTTAGCTTATCTGCATAATCAGAAAGCTTATGATAACTGGTATGATAAACCTCTTAAGTATGAGTTAGCTGACCATGTTTCTATTTGTATAACATCTTGCCTAGATAGGAAGAAGAATTCTAATGTAAACACCACAGGACAGCTCCTCAGATAGGATAAATGATTCACCACATTACTTTTACATTTTCTCCTTTCCCATTAGCTGTGCGTTCTTCCGTAAGAAAACACCATTGTGATGCTTCTGCAAAATACCTCATTAGTGTATAATGGACTGCATAGGAGATTGCTAACTTACTGCCGGGACCAACTGTTTTTGTCCTAACATTACGTATATATTTGATGCCACATTCAGAGCAGCATTCTTCGGAAGACAGATAACAAGAAGGCTGAGTTAGCAGAGCCTAAGAAGAATTTGTTACCATCCACGACCAGAACTGAAATGATCCTGAACTGCAATGTTATGGAAACTTTTATACCTGACTCCATTAATGCATACAATGTTAGGCAAGGTTATGCTATGAACAGTGTTACAGAAAACACAACTATGAACAAGCACTGATTAAAGAATCCAAAGATGAATCAGGATGTTACCTAACTATAACGTCAAAAAGTTTCCGACGATTTTCCTGCCGGCCTCTGGCCTACACAGTGCTTTAAAAAAGTACTTGGTTTGATATAGGTTGCAGCCATATCTAAATAGGTCTCACAGAGAAATACTATCCCGACTCAACTTACTGAGCAGTATGAGAAGCGTAGATTTTGTGTTTGATCTTTAGAATAGCACAAAAAGGATGCTCAGACAGGGAATGTCCTTATTTCCATTGTGGAGCCATAATTCCCCAAGGCTTTGAGCACAGCTACAATAGGAATTATGGACACTTTATTTTCTGACCCACAGATCCCAAGCATCTGTTTTACGCATTAACAATAGACAGTCACATGGCTGTCTTCATTATTCTTTGTTTTACTACTATGTAACAGAAGAATGAAATTACATTCTTATCTTAGTTTTTATTATACTATTGCTGATCAGTTGAATTTCTTTTAAATTCAACACAGGGGCCTGGGCAGCCCCACCTGCAGGGAACTGAAAGATATCAGACTTTAAATTTTTCAACAATTGTTTCCAGCACATTGGAATAAATTCCAACAAACAGTTCCAAAACCTTAGTTCAACAATACTCTATTCTTCAAAAAGAATAAATGCAACTGTATCAAACTGAACAGTAATTCAACTAATAGTTAGCTGTGTTAGTTTGAAAGCACTGGCACCAATTCCTGTAACCTATTAGGTACTGAAAACTTAGACAGCTTGCCTAAATTATGAATTAAACTACTACCTGAAGTTCAATTCAGGTTATATTTGTAATCAAGCAAGACAAAAATCTAGACACGAAGCTTTCAGTAACTTGGTCTGCTCCTCTGAGCAGGTGTCTTCAAATCTGTTGACCTCACAGCCACAGCCTAGTACGAAGTGTGAGAGTAACTCACTTTTACTGTCCTTTTTCCAGTTAATGGGGACACAGCACAGAAGAATCACTCTGAAATATATATAGACAAAGGAAATACAGGAGAAATACAATTTTCCTATTCTATGTCACCTGAGCACTAGGCCATACAGATAAATTAGACAAACCCAACAATCTGCTGAAACAGATAATGAATTTAAGAGCACAGTACTTTGCTGCCATGTTTCATATTTTTATATTCAAAGAAAACAGAAGGTAGTTCAGCAACTCCTATCAATTAAGGGAGAATGAACTCCCATCGCTCATTAATTTTGTCTTGATGAGTAGAGAGACACTTAGTCTGATGAATTCTTGCACCACTTGAACTTCATGACAGCATTAAATAACACCTAAGAGGTCCTTTTTATTAGGTTTTAACTGGGTAACTTTAATTCCAATATAGGTCTTTTAACCACATTTCCATGCAGCCTCAAGAAGTTGTCTTTAATTGTTATTAAATGGTTAACAGATAATTCTTTTTAAACTAGAACTTCTAACAAAAGGTACATTAGCCAGATCTCAGACTTGAACAAGTATGCCCCCAAAAGCATCTATTTTCAAGGGAAGAGAAGGAAAAAACTCACTATTATGCAGCAGTATTGCCTACTGAAAAGAAACTGTTCTGGATTGCACCAAACCAGACACTCCTAAAAACTCTTCCAACATCCACTAACAAAAGTGACAAAATATTTGGACTGCAACAATTACATCTGGATACTGAGAACAAAGAATAAAACCCCAGATGTTCCACACTGACCAAGAAAGAAAAAAAAACCCACCAATCCAGCATCCCAGAGCAGGAGTAATAAGTTTCCATTAGAAAGGACTGATAATTCCAGTGCCTCTGTGCACCTACATCGAGTGACATAACCACAAATGAGCTTTAACTATTCTGTTATAAAAACACTGCTGAGAGCAAGGATTCACAAAAATGAAATAAAAACGGGGGGGGGGGGGGGTGGGAAGCTGCTACATTAGCAGCTAGTGTCCCTAGCTAGTCTATTCACTCTTCTCTGCAAGTGCTCTCTGGTTTCACCACCATTCTTTCACATTTGAATTCCTCTTTGATATTCACATTTTCCTCAAGAAATAAACCAACAAAATACACATATAAAGCTTCATCTCACCATCCAACATCTTCCAATTACCATTTCACCGAGCAAACTTAAGCATGTGAATATTAAGAAACAAACCCTCCAAAGTCCCTTCTTGAACTCTGAAAACCATCCTGTATATTTCTGTCTTCTAAAGGTAATTAGTTTTCAATGTAGTAAAATACCATTGCTATTGAAATGACTTATAGCATTGTATAAGACAGATGCAATATGTATTTTTACTTTCTTTGATTTAAAGGAGGTCTATCACAGAAGAGCCCCAGTTTCTGGCATTATCAAATCCATAGCTGTAAGTAATAATATTCTATGGGCAGAGTTTCCTAAATTGTATGGACTAAAAAGAGAATATATTCTCTGGCAAAGAGCACTGGGAAAAATTTCAGTCAAATATTAGAGAAAAAACAGAAAACAAAAATGTGAAGCTTAGGTACACATATTTCTAGAAGTGTAAAGCACCAACAGAACTAAATATTTAAAAAAAAAAAAAGTGTGCAAAGTTAAATGCTAAGCAAGATACTATCGGGTTCTTTTGCTTCAGTTTTTCTGAATCATGTTGTTTATTCCTCTGTCCTGGTTTTGGCTGGGATAGAATTAATTTTCTTCCTACTAGGTAGTACAGCACTGTGTTTTTTGGATTTAGTATGAGAATA
>NW_009606766.1:641-846 GCF_000690535.1 Cariama cristata | reverse complement strand
CCAGATCATTGACAACAAGGAACAACACAGAGTCTATGTGTGCCTATTTGTATTAAAAACCACTGTATGGCTTCTGGGAAGAGATGCATTGTCCCAATGGGGGCTGACAATATCAAGTTTTTAGTGTGGGCCGTTGATGAGCGACCAGCACTTAAATTGAAGTGGCTTACGTCTCCTCCCGTTTGGGTGGGAAACTGGACCTTAG
>NW_009606766.1:0-394 GCF_000690535.1 Cariama cristata | reverse complement strand
CTCCTGTTCATAGACCTTAAGGACTGCTTTTTTGCCATACCTTTGCATCCAGAAAGCTGTGAGAAATTTACTTTTATGGTGCCAACCATTAACAAGCAAGGCCCTGCCAAACATTATCAATGGACAGTTTTACCCCAAGGAATGAAGAACTCACCCACAATATGCCAATGGTATGTGAACATAGCTCTTCAACCTGTGAGAAAGCTATTGCCTGACCTTCTAACCTATCATATATGGATGATCTTCTAATTTCTGCCAAAGTGTTGAACAAGGATGAGCTTGTACATACCCTAGAGAAAGCCTTCCATCCTTATGGTTTAGTAATGGCCCTAAAGAAAATCCAGAAGACAGCCCCATGGAAATACCTGGGGTTGCAGGTAACAGAATTTATTAT
>NW_009606765.1:72636-76053 GCF_000690535.1 Cariama cristata | reverse complement strand
GGCTGCCGCGGAGATACAGGAGCCCGTGTCTGTGTCGGGGTTTGATTGCAGGTTTGGGGGTGGAAACCGGGAACCTTAACGCTCTTGTTCCAACTTTTAAGGCCGTGTCTGATGAGAAATGGAAATCTGCCTCAAAGTCATCCTTCCTGTTGTTGACATCACCTGAAAACTCCACGGAAAATATTTCCACTGGTTTATTGCAAACATCAGCCTCCGGAGGTCTCGACGCCTTGTGAGTATACCCTGGCTGCTGGTAGAGCCCTCTGGTTTTAGAAATCCGTGGCTACGGTGTGTAATTGTTCTGCAGTGTTCATTTTATTGCAGGCATTAATAAAGGGCTTATCATGCCCTGGGGCGTTGTGTGCATTACAGCATGGGCTGTAGACAACGCTCTGTTTTTTTTAAAAGGCATAACCAATACCTTCGTATTTTTATAATTATGCATGAAGTGATTATTTGGGTTTCTGTTTAGTATTTCTGCAATACATATTACCAAAAGGACCAGTTGTCTGCTACTGAATACTTTTCATTCACAGGGAAACCAGGGAGGGGTAGAAAGTGTTTTACTGGCAGGCGGATCAATGAATCTCCCCCCCATGAATTGTTTAAATGAATTTAGAACGTCCTGCCGATGTTAAAGGAGCTATCTATTGGGAAGATCAGTAAATCTGTCTCTATTCAAAGACAGAAAAATGTAACAAAGACTAAATTCTTATGCAGCATTAGTCAGGCACGGTCCAGATCCTCTAGTAGGACTGTTTGAATGTATGGCTTATTTTGAGGAGAATGTTATTTATTTATCTTGCTTGCTTTCAAAGTGGTATGTCCGGGTGTGCAGCTACTTTTATAACAACTTACTTTGGCAGGCTCAAGTTCCAAGTATTGTGTAATCCTCATTCTCTAGATACTTGGAAAACGAAGTGTTTCTGGAGGTGTATGATTGTGTCTCCAGTTGAGATCTGCAGTTGTGTTGCAGACCACAAGACATGGCCTAATGACACTAATTCAGAACTTCATAATAATTTCTGAGCAGAAAATACTAGTTACACCCACTGCGTGTACCAAAACTACAGTTGGCTGGCTACATAAAGCATTAGGCACCTGCCTCTAGATTTCAGTGCGAGGTTAATATCTATACAAATCCTTATTTAGATGCCTGATGTATAGATGATGTGTGCCTGTTTGTGTCAGTGAGGACTGTGAGAGTGAATGGGAATTCTGTAACAGTAATAATCTCATTGCTTCTCTCCCTGTTGTTTGTTGAAAAGAAACTGTAATAAAATTAAAAAGTGGCTTTGTGATAGTACTCTGTTGAGAAAGTTTTCACTTTCCCCTACTTCTTGATGTTTACCCATACATTGCTATCAACCTCATGTAGGAGACTGGCTTTGAACACTAGAAATGAAACGATCAGTAAATGATTGGTAAAAATAAAGTCATCAACCTCCTGAGCATCTAGGTGCTTTTCTTCAAGCTTTTTGCAGAGCCCTTTTCTTTTCTGGGGAACAGAAACTGCGGGAAGCTTGCTCCACAAATGGTGCTCCAATGTTTGCTGATACAACGTAGTTGCAGCACCAGGCTTAGCATCCTGCCCTGTCACAACTGCATGTTCTGGAGTTCAGATTGTCAAACTTACAATGTTTATGGACTTGATGAGATGAATGATATCTTAATAAATCAGGTGCTTGTAGGGTATGGTAATGAGCAATTGAGCCTCGAGCTGCATTTCTCCATCCATCTTCAGCTTCACCTGTGCTTGACTTTGCCAGTGAGTCATTTTGTGATGTAAGAAAAAAAAAACCTTGCTGCCCCTTGCTTTCTAAAGCTATATAATAGGACTAACAATATTTATCTGTTTGGATGGGTGGTGTAACAATGAATGTTCCTAAAGCACTTCTAGGTTCTTAAATTAATTATACCATGTGACGACTGTGTTTTATTTATTTATTCTCATTAGTTTCGGATTTGCAATTCCTCTTTTTTCCTCAATGGTTAGGACTTTGGATGAACCTCCAGAGAACTCATAGTTGTATCTTTTAGAGATACATCAATGCAACATGTCACTGGTGGAAGTATTTTGTTTAAAATTACAAATGAGGTAACATATTTCACTGGCAAGGTTGGCCTAGGGAGATATTTGTCAGAGACATAAATGAATTGTGATTGCTTTGGGCAAATAAAAAATTGGAATAAGTCATTTTAGCTCCTTTTGTTTATTAAGGAATGAAATATGTGACTTCTTCAAAAATGATCCAACCAAAAATGGAAGATATAGAGCTGCACTTTGGAAAGACCTCAGTCTATAACAGCATAGCAAGGGGCTAATTTTCTTCTCTGCCTCCTGTCCAGCTATCTTGACCCCCAAAATCTCCAGAATAATTTCTGAGTACAATAATAGCAAATATTCTTGTATACCATTGCTAGCTTGTGGACCTTTTAGGAAGAGCTTGATTACTTCTCTCTTGACTGTTCTGCTCTGTTAGCAGGTGCTGCAGAAGAATAGTTTGTTACAGTATATTGAGAGAAGTTGTGAGAGAGAAAAGTGAAATCCTGAATTCCCCTGTGTCTTACTGTGACCTTTCACTGAATTATGTGTAATGGCTTCTTTCTAAACTTTTTCTTCTCCTCTTGTCTATATTTGGTTTATCTCATGCTGCTGTTCAAAAGACTTTGGTCTTGTGAAGGCAGGTGTTCAAAAGTTAGAAAGAACCAGAATAAACATGCGTGAATCCCTGGCTTATTTGTTGCGTAGCTTTCAAATGCGTGCGTGTCGGGATGTTCTCGATGTATTGCTTCCCTAAAGGACATGGTTGTATGTGTCACAGTGATGCTCTGTATCCAAGGTGGTGTTAGTTTGGCCATACAAGTATTTTTCTTGTTTTTTGGAAAACCCTTGAGGTCTGGTTGCAGATGTGCAGGTCTTGAGAGTGAAGCCAGGGAAGGGTACTGTTGGTGTGCAGTAGTTTGATACCAGGGCGAAGAATGCTATCAAAAAACAGTGATGAAATGAGTAAGTGTCAATTTAGGACATGTTTTTGAGAAGCATGTGATAAATGAAGCATTGAGGCTGCACAGGACTTTGAGGTTAAAAAAAAATCTAGCACGTTACTGCTAGTAGTTAATCTGGTGTATTGAAAGAGGAAGATGTCCTGTGAAAAAAGTTCTGTTGTGGTAAATGAATCCACGTTGGTGACCTAAGCTGTACAGTACAACACCTTGATTTCTTGTGTTACCTGGTTGTGAAGGGGTTGTCTTGGTAGCCTCAGTGATGTACTTCTAATGCAATACTGAGTGCTTAACTAGCTCATGATATGCTGCAGGACTGTAGATTGCTGTCTTGTTCTTGCACCGTTTTGCTTTTGATCCTTTGTCATTGATCCTACCATACGTGGCATGAAATTCAAGGTCCTTGCAATC
>NW_009606765.1:64784-72605 GCF_000690535.1 Cariama cristata | reverse complement strand
TGCCTTACTGCCAGCACTCGTGTCTTCCTGCCTGCCCCTCTGGGGCTCCCTCCTTCCCGCTCCTCAGACCCTTCTGCTGGTCCTCCAAACCCTGGGTGCATCTCAGCCAAGCCATGGCAGTTGGGGAAGCTGGCTGCGGTTGGGGATGGCATTTGGGCACATCTGCGGGAAGTGGTGGATGGAAGTGTCTGGTGTGGATGCCAGGCGGAGGGTACTGGGGCTATGGGGTAGGTGGGCTATGATGTGCTGAGCGTGGGCATCCTAATGGGTTTGCCCTAATCCTGAAGAAAAATTGATTTGGTCGTGTGCCAAAAAAGCCTGAGCTTTTTTTATCTTACGTTGTGATCAAAAGCATATTTGGAGTACTCTTCAAATCATGAAGACTTACCTTCAAATCCTGGTTTAAAACAAGCTGCTTCTAACAGTCTATCCCTTACTTTCCCTTTCTCTCTCATGACTCACCTTCTTCCCCACCTAAACACCATCCGTTTTTGCGAAGCGAGCCACTGAGGCACCCGTAGTTTTGGGTGCGTGACCTGGCATGGTATTGGACGAAAGCATTTTCATTTGCATTACGGAAAATGCGTTTGGATTTGATGGAAATGAATTCTGTAAGGATGTGCATCTTCATTGTGTCCACGTTGCAGGGGGATCATTTTCTTTTCCTGTTTGAGATGCCAATTGCTTTAAGCCAGTCAGGAATATTTTCTGTTGATTTTAACAGCATCTGCAGTGTGACATCTTGGAACGACCTGTTGCTAGTCTATCTATATTGTGCTGATACACTTCTGAGTCAAAATTCCCTAAATTGTCTCAGATGGGTCAGTCATTGAAGAAAGTGCCAGCCTTATAGAATATAAAAGCACCATGAATGTATGGTAATCACTTAGCAGCTCAGTATCGTCACTGCGTACCTTGCCGACTGAGTAATGTTTGAGTAACTTTTTAATAGTGATCAGAGTGAATCATTTTAGGTATGTTTTATTAAGAGTTTGATGTCTATATGTGCGCTACAGTTGCAGAAATTGCAGCTGGTTCAGAGTCTTGGGCAGGACATGATTTTTTCACCTTATCGCTACTGTCTCGAATAATTGCACCAATATCTGCAAGACATAGGCATTGCTTAAGTCAGTTCATTAGTATATCGTAAAACTTACATACGGCTATGATTTCCTTCACTTTCTTTCTGACCACTTTTGTGATTAGACTGTGTCTGGCTGAAGTCTTTTGAGAGGATTTAGGGATGGGAGGACGGGGGTTGTCCTTCTTCTGGCTGTGGAATTATCTGCCTGCCATCTGCAGCCTTTCATTGACATTATTGTTCTGGTTTAAATCCAGATTTTGAACGTACAGCACTTTCTTATCATTTTGTGTTTTCCAGACTTTACAGCAGCTTCTGAATTGTTGCAAGTATGGTTTTTTACGTAGCTTTTCACAGCATCTGTGTAAAATCAGGCCATGCTTTTTCCATGTGATCTTTTTTTTTTTTTTTCTCTGTAGGTGGTGTTGGTCTTAAATACTTACATTCTTCTTCTTCTGTTATACTGTGGTGTAAGTTCAGCCTTTGACTAGTCCCCAAGATCTAAAATTTGCATGTATGGAAGCACGGGTTCAGGTAGATTTCTGTTGGCAACAAAACTGCTCAAGTATCTGTCTTCAATGGTATGTTTTTTCATTGAGAAGTCCTGGATGATGCAGTTGCAGACAGATGTCACAGCAGACGCTGACCAGCTTGTTTTTTCATTTGAGTCTGAAGGTAGCTGGAATAAGAATAAATGTTATGCTTTAAGTTGTACCATGTTATTGTTTTTGTGTGCTGTCATATAGTGCCCTACAGGTAAATATGAGTCTCTGCCCAAAACACTTGGTAGCATGTAAAAAACTTGGAGGCAAGATGTAGTTGGAAATTGTTTTTCCTCCCACTCCTGTGTTACGCTACCTGCAAATTCTACTTCTTTCATGGGTTTAGGTTCTCTTAGCCATGCTGAAATCCAGTCTCTGGACTTGTCAGGGTTATGTCAGATTCCCAGAGACTGAGGAGGATCGCATGTCCCAGCCCTTGAACAGATACAAATTTGCTTCAGTACAGGAGATGATACCCCAATTTTAATGTGTTGTCATTTCTTGTGGAGATGTGCTACTTTCCTCCAGGAACAGCTGTTCAGTATGTTTGAATGCCCTGTGTTAGTGCAGCTATGGTTTAAGTCTATCGTCAGGAATGAGAGACTAGTGTGGACTAAGCTGAAGCGTGAATTTAAAGTACATTATTTTATTAACGAACAATCAGCTACCAAGTTGGATTCTTTTGTTTCACTGTAAGATTACACTTAATCATTTTGGAGAAGACTGGGTTTAAGAAATCCTGACCTGGCATGCACTGGGTGAGACTGTCATCCATTTCACTTTCTCTGATGTCTTGGTGGGCAAGTGGAGATGCTTCTGCAGATGGATAGCTTAGTTACCAGTAAGTCTGATAAAGCAGGACTGGACTTGGGGTCAATGGGGACAGCTCAGTCAAGACAAGACATTGATGTTAGCTGTCTTAGTTGCTACTAGCCTGAAAATGAGCAAGAGTAAATCTAATTTATTTAAATTCTAATAACATAAAGAGTTTTCAAAAACTTACCAAGTGGTATAGATGCTTTTGATATAGCTTGGAAAATCAGAGTGCCTAACATTAGCTGCTACTCTGTTTGGCCATCTTCACGAATTGTGTTATTTCAGTCAACTTGAAGGCAGGGAGAGGTGGACATCTCTGGCTGACTAGGACAGGACTGTCCGTCTGGGGAGACATCCTTCAGTTCTTCCTGCCTGGTGGCCAGCGGCTGAGCAAGTCACCTGCCTGCAAGTACGATAAGCCTGGTTTGGAGGTGTAGGTGAACCCTTTCATCGTCAGTCTGGCTCATTCTCACCTCTGTTATGTTGACTGCATTTCATTTGCAGGGAAAGACGCATATATTCTCCTTAACGCCTTTTACTGTTTTAGGGCATCCGTCTCAGTGACTCTCTCAAGCTGGGGAGGGAATGTGAGTGAGTGGGGAAGAGGCTGAGAAAACCAGAGGAGAAAGGCTAAGAAAACCACAGCCTGAAAATTGCTTTATGAGAAGAACAACCATTTCTTCTCACTTGTTTTGAGTCTGAGATCTGCTAGTTTAATCGGGTGCCTCCTAGTATTTCTCGAACCTGATTTTCCTCTACTTAATTATGTCCTGCCTTTGTTTTATGTTCCCCTTCCTTGAAACTTTTCTAGTTTTGCTAAACCTTTTCTGAGAAGAGAGGGCCAGAATTACAACTTCCAGGATGCAGTTGGACTTTTGAGACAGTTGAATAAAGGTGCTTTTTGTTGTATTCTCTGCAGTAGCAATTTTTAGCACTCTCCATGCTTTTGAACTGTGCTGATGTTTTTGTAAGAACAATCCACTATAAATCCAAGATCTCAGTCCTGAATCATCCAGAGGCCATCATTATGCATATGAAAATGAGGTGTTTTTCCCTGCCATGAATACCAGTCTGTGTTTAAATGGTGTTGAATTCTGCCAGCCATTTTACTGGCTGGTTGTTTGGTGTCATTAAGTCCTTCCGTATCTCTTTGCAGTTTGCACTTGCCTTTATCCTGAATAATTTTGTATTATCAGTGAGTTCTGTCATTTAACTGTTGTAATCTTTCCTTGTCCCCCTGTGATTCATTAGTGGGTATATTGAACACAATATATTCTTAATGCAGATGGCTGTGGGGCTGCAGGGTTGATGACCCTCCATTATGAAGACTGACTGCTTTTTCCTTGTACCATTTATTTCCTGTTCTCTGTACAGATGAGGACTTTTCCTTTTATCCCATAGCTGCCTAGTTTTTATAATAATGACTTTTTTATTTTTTTTAAGCAACTTTCCTTCCTTTGAGAGGATTCTTTGGGGACTGGACACGAGTTACCGTGTCTTGACTTTACATCAGTGAAGCTGTGGTAACAGGCTACATGCAAACTCACCACAAATGTGAAGTAGCTTAATTTGAACAACTTTCTTGTGTCCAAACAATCAGCTTTCAGCTCTAACTAGTCTACATTACAATCACATCCCAGCTTGCTTCGTAACGTTTTAAGTTTTGGTATTCCGTTTGGGATTTAGTTTTGGTCAGAGTGCCCTGGGTGAATTTGTTTGACAGGTCTCAAATAAAAACTATCTAGAGTAACTCACTTCTGCTACTCGTTCTTTCTGCTTGTCAGACCAGGTTGACTATTTCTACATTTAGGCCTGTCTTGCTTATTCAGAAAGTATCCAGTCCTTTCTCAGTGAAAATTTTACATTTTCTTTATCTGGAAACAAGATGGGATCCAACGTGAAAAGTGAACGGCAGAATTAAGAGTGGTATGAATACTTGTACCAAGTAGCATGCCACATCAGTAAGTCAAAACCTAATTTGTAGGTATAAGCTCTGGTCCTTAGCAGAGTTTCTTAACTGAAAAAAAACTATTTTCAAAAATGATTTCCAGATTCTTTGCGTCCCTAAGTTAAGGAGTAACTTAAGTCAAAAAAAATAAACCTCAACTTTTTTCTGCCGCCTCTCAATTCCCCCTTATCCCTGCCCACCAACCTATGTGCTTGAAAAGTTTAAATCCAACTTCTGGCTTCCACACTCCGTTACTCTTTCAGAGAATCTAGCCTTTCATGTCTATAACTGTGCAGACATACAAATGAGGATGTTGCCGCTTCAATTATTAGAATCATGTCGGGTTTGTATTCTTGTTTTTGTTTTTAAACCTCAAAGTGGAGTACTTGGCATGGAAGCTAGAAGCATATTTTATTCAAAATCTAGCATACAGAATTTGGATGCATGTATTTCCAGCTTTTAAGAATAATTATTTTTAAAATATTGTATTAATACGAATTTGCTTGTGTTTTGTATGTGGTTTCGTACATTCAGCAAGTGTCTGAATATAATTACATGGGATGAACTGGTTTTGGTACCACACAGGCAAACCGAGAAAACAGGTAGTGGTGCATTTGGTAGAACTGAGCACAGCACTTTTAAAACAGACAAACAAACAAACATTTTAAAGGTTTATTTGTTGTCCTTCTCATAATTTAAAATTAAGACTCAGTCTTTGACTAAGCTGAAGCAAGCGCTGAGCGACTCATTAGGCTGTGGTGTAAAGTCAGTTTTACCTGGGACCTTGTCTGGGTGTTTCCCAGAGACGGAACAAAGAATATCAGTGAAACAGAGATCTTGCTCTGTCTTTCAGTCCTCTGTAGCTCTCATGAAACACTCTGCCTTGATGGAAAAAACACTAAATACACTTTTCAAATAAGCTAAGCCAGGGATGGTTGGCAGAGTAGAGTGATACTATGATGGAGTTTCTCAGCACATTATTAAATGTGTGCTACAGTGTTTCACATTAAGATGATGGATTTTCCTGTCCTCCTAGGAAGCTGTGTACTGTCATCCTCCCCAAAATACTAAGATTTTGAGATGCATTAACCGTACAGGCAATGTCTCAGTCTGTTATTAATAAATTCACATTGTAAATTTTAATATAGCAGGCAAGCATCTGTTGCATGTCTGTGCTTTTTACTTATAAAACCCAAACAAACACTCACTCAATTAGTTCTCATGCTTCAGATTTTGAGTATGAGTAATCTCTGTTCTGCGAACAGAGAAGTTTGTCGTGGTTTGTGTATCTTAAATGGCTCTCCAAATTTACCTGGTCTTTCAAGAAAAACAGGATAGGTCAAAAGTGTCTGTAATGCAAAATTAGGAAATTTTACCAAGTACCATTAAAAAATTATTTCTCTTCTGCTCTGTAAATGGGATTTTCAGGCATTGCTTAGTTAAGGATCAAGCATAAAATGATGCTAAAATAATTACTCTTCTTTTAACAAAATTCTCTTGGTTTATACTTGAATAGCAGTATTGACCATAGGGAGGTAACTATCAACAACTTGTGTGTAGCAAAATTATAATTAGTCTACTGTATTAAATCTCCGAAGGGTAGACCTGAAAAACGAAACCTTCAACTAGTCTGTGCATTATTAGATAGTTTAAAGATGGATGCCTATTACCTTTGGCTTTTTAAAAATTAATTTTTATGCTGTATTTTGTAAGAGTAATGCTGGATCAAAACCTGATTTCCCTGCTTGTGTGACTGATCTCATTGAATTCAATGACTGTTTACATGAATAAGACTCAAAGAATGTGGCTTTGTATGAAAAACATCCTCCCAGAGGGAGTTGTAGTAGGCTTACACTTAATACAAAAAAAAAAACAAAAAAACAAAAAACCACACAAAAAAAGGAAACCAATGTTTATGTTTCCTTGTCTCATTGTATAACTATTTTCAGTGAAGTTTCATATTCCGTGAAATTAAATCCGTAGCCAAGATGATATGATATTGGACGATTTTTATAATTCAGCATGAAGGTCTGTGCTGTTGAAACAATAGGCTGAGTGTTTTAAGGTGCAGATAGCCTGACTAAAATAACATGTGTTGCAAAAGAAGTTGCAGTGCATTTTCGATAGAGAATGTTCAGCAGAGAGATACTTGTCAACTCTGCGTGGTATGTTACAGTCACGGGAGTAGTTAACAAGATAAAGAAAATCTCAGCTTGCTTTCTGTTTACAAAACTGGCCTTTCTGGAAGGACTGGAAAACAAGAATACAAATATATAATATGTTTGCCTTCTCTTTCTTTCCCTCCTTTCTGCCTCCCTGTATTGAGCCAAAAATAAATGGGAAGACTAACCATAAGAAAACGGCACTAGAGTAAGTCCTCCTCTTCCTTAGTTTTCTCTCTCTGTTTTGTACAGAGGTGATGGTTGTGTGGCAACGCAGCTCCTGTGATAAGGTATGATCCAGTCCTGTAGTGCCGACAGAGCAAAACTGTGCTGTAACTCTTCCTGAGTCATGCTGCAGTAGCCCCAAGTCCAAGGATGGATCCGCATAGTTCAGGAGTGAAGTCTGATCTTGTCTGCGCTGAAATACTAACATGTGTTTTAGCCGTATCAGGCCACTCTTGTGGTTTTAAGGTAATGAAGATGTCCTCAGCCTTTTCTCCATTTCATTTTCCCACACAAAATTCCTCTTCATCTTGTGCCACTTCCAAAAGCTTCTCTGTATTGTTCCTCACCTTTGTCTTCTCCTCTCTTTTGTCCTAGACTACTCTTGCATCTTTGATCTGGGAATCATCTATTTTTCTTTGATCTGATCCTCATCCCTTACAAATCTCCTATTGTTTTGCTAGATGTGCTCCTGACAGTGGTTAATGAGTGCTGAGTCACCACTTTGAACCTAGACAAGCTGTGAACAGAGCAAAAGGTAGTTTAACAAACCTTTAAAAAAAAGATTGTGAGAGAGTGAAAAAGGATCATGTCCCTCTCCCATGCTCTTCCAGGTGCTCTTTACCAGATTGGTTGTTGTGACATGTCTTCTGAGGCTTTTTAAAAGCTCTGTGCTTGGGATTTTCTTCCTCATCCTCTTTTCTAGACTTTACCTGTCTCAGTCTGCAATCTCATTTTTTCTGTAATCACTTCAACTTTAGCAATGTTTGGGTCTTGAGGCATATTTTTCCATCTCTAACTTCTTTTAACTCTGTCTACTCCAACATCAGCAGCACAGGCTTTTCTGGTTGCTCCTCCAGCTTTGTTAGGCTTCCAGTCCTTAGTAGTGTGGTGGGTTTTTTTGGTGTCATTGGTTTACTGTATTCCTTG
Organism: Cariama cristata; assembly: GCF_000690535.1. NCBI lineage: Eukaryota > Metazoa > Chordata > Aves > Cariamiformes > Cariamidae > Cariama > Cariama cristata. The sequence goes on along the minus strand of NW_009606765.1, from coordinate 64,904 downwards.
GTAGGAGTGATGGTGAAGGAATATCTATTTCTGTCTTACAGGAGAGGAACTGCTGCCTCCTTGATACTTTTCTTGGGTTTTTTTTCTGTATGTTGTAAAAGTGAAACTGGAATCTCTCTG
>NW_009606765.1:57605-64753 GCF_000690535.1 Cariama cristata | reverse complement strand
TCCTGGAATATAAGAGGCACAGAGGTGCTGAACTTCATGAGTAGGGAAGCAGAAGGCCAAGAGGAAAATCCTGCCTAGTTCTGGGAACATGGTCCAGGAACATGATGTCCCTGTAGCATGATCCTGCCCTTCTCTATTATTCCATCATCACTTTTAGGCTTTTTTGCTTCATATTTCCATTCAGGACCCAGGCAGCCTTTGTGGGCAGATAATGTGAATATTCTCCATGTATTAACACTATCCTGCACAAGCTGGCCTCTTGTAAAGTATGAAGGAGACTCAGATATGCTGAAATATCAGAATACTTATTGACTATAAAATGGGTACAGTGAACTGCATGATCCTTTTCAGTACTCAAAATAAGGCCAAAGCGTCTATTTTTGCCTGTAGACAAATTAGAAACATAAGGAGACTGAAATGGGCACAACAAACAGTGTCATCCTCCACGTTTCCTAGCAGCAGCTGACCAAGGAGGTCCTTGCGCTAAGGGATCCTGACTTTACCAAGGTGCAGTAGCCTGGCCTGTGTAGTAAGCCTTTTCCAGATTTTCCTTTCTTCCAGGCTGTGGGAAACCTCCACAAGCATTAAGAGTCTGAGTCTGTTTAAACCCAGCTCCAGTTCCAAGAGAGATGGCCTTCAGGGCAGGGTTGCTCCTTTGGGTTCCTGCAGGGCCCATTTGTGCTCCTTTTGCACTCTCAGCTCCCTGTACCTGACACAAGTACAAATATCTCTGGATGATGGACCTGTGACTTCTAGTGCGTAGCCATTAGGGCAGAGTCTTCACTGGGAGCTGAGGTCCTGTCCTGCAAGAGGAGCAGCTTTCAAGAGATGCAGTCTCTGTAGCATAGACTCTTTAATCACCTACAGTGACGTTAACGGTGTTCATTTTTACTTGTGCGACAAGCCTGATGGTATGGGAACCTTTTATTTTACTTGGTTGTGTATCGCATTTTGATGTAGCAGATGGCATGTGTCTGACAAGTGCCCTTTAGTAAGAGAGTAAACGTAGCAAGAATGCACCCTAACCCATTGGTATTTTCTTAGGCCTTTTGTAACGTCAAAGTACCCTTATGCAATGCTCATTATAGTCACCTGGTGCAAGATCCAAGGTTCTGTGATATCTGCTTTCTTCTGTCGTTCCTATATTTGTACAGCTGGCAAGGTTCTCGAGATACATGGAAGAGCAATGTGATATTCAAGGTGAGTTGTGTTAATCGAGCTGTAGCCTGCACTGAGAGAGGTTACACAAGATTAACTTCAGTTAATTGGCCTGAAAGTACTTTGTGTTGACGCATAGCTTTTTAAAAATAATCGAGTTCCTAGTTTGCAATATAAGTAGAATAGGACAAGAACATACGATTTTGTTTATTCTGAGCTTGGTGTGGAGGCATTCTTTGAGTCAGATGCTGAGCTGCAGGTAGCGGACTGTTGCTCTGCATGGTCTTACTCTGCCAGAACAAATGAGGGAGGATGTTTTGGGAAGTGGGCTGTTTGATGGGTTGGAACAAAAGAGCCCTGGCGGTAGAGAACCATAAGTCAGACTTTTGTTACCTGGCTGAGATTCCCACCACTGGATTCCTGCAAGGTGTGGGGAAGAGTCTTCTGCAGAACTTCCAGAGAATTTATCAAGTATTAAAGAAAGCATAGAAGGTGCCCATGACCCACTGAGAGCTCCTGCGGCTCTGTGTCTGCCATGGGGTCAGGCAGAGGGGGATCAGGATTTCCAAAGTCTTGTCTGTCATGACCTGTTTGGAGATTATTCACAAACATCACCTGTACAGACGCTGCTGTGAAGGGCAGCTTGAGCATCCATCAACCAGAAAACATCAGAAAAAAAGAGCTCTACTACTAAGCATCAGCTGTTGTACAGCATTACAGCTTCGTAGGGAGATTAAGGCTACTTTTTACAGATATTGTTTCTTATGATAGTCTTCCTCTGGAAGAACTTGGAGTATGTCTGTATCTGTGTGGCACCTCGCTCTTCCTGTCCCTGACCATTTGTTGCTAATGGTGAGTGCATTAAGCACAAAAGTCTTGTTTCTCTGGGGAATCAAGTGGCCAGTCCAGTCCCTCAAGTCCAGAACTTGTCAACCTTGATGACCTTTTCCCATTTTTTTAATTACTTCAGACATCTGCCTTCCACCAATACTCTGTAATTACCTAGGGGTAAAGTTAAGCTGTTCCTTTTTGTTGTTTGAAGCATCCAGTGGGAAAGGCTTCAGAAACCTTCAGACTGATACAGGACATAAAGCACGCATATATTCCCTCTCTGTAATTTGCAAGTCTCATCCATGTGCTTTGTCAGACTTTTTGAAAGGTATGTTTCTCCTGGTTCATGACAACCAGCCTGATGGGTGATTTGCTACACCAAAGCACATTATTCAAAAACTAAGAGTGGAATGATTTTTCAGGTAGTAATTGCCAAGTTTATCTCTCCGTATAGGATAATTCCCATGGTGGTATTCTATCTTTGCAGCTTTAGCAATAAACCCTGTTTCAATTTTAATTCTTCCCCTTCTTTGCATTAACTGTATTATCTTTTTGTTTCAGTAACAAAACTTTTAGGAATTCCAAATCCAAATGTAACCTTATTGTACTTATCATGGTCATGGTCCTCCCTGTTAGGTCCTTTAGGCTGATGCATTAAAAACCTCACTGACAAAATGAAGGTGTAAGAGGAACAGAGTCATGGAGTTTTAGACTAGTGCTCCTGTGTTTATTTTACATCTTGTAACGTGCCAACAAGAACATTGTGCAAGACAGATCTGAGCATCACACCATTGCCTCCTTGGTTATGAACAGTTGATAAGGAAAATGAACTTTCCTACTAGAATTACTGATTTAATTGTGTTTGCTGCAGAGAAATTGCCTTACTTTGGGTTGAGTCGGATATCCTTAGATGTGCGTGGAGGAGAACATTGCTGCTATACCATTTCTCCTTCAGTAGTTAAACAGCTCAGGATGAATTGAGGGAGTGGAATGGTTCAAGCTACCTGCGTGGAACACTCTAGTCTGGTCCGTGTTTATCTTGTGGTTGTATCTTTGTTTTGTCATTAGAATAGATGCTTGAATACATCTCTACAAATTTTTAATTTCTAACATAGCTACCTAGTTTATTTATCTTGAGATGCTTAACTAAAAATCATAAATCTGTATGGTGCAAGTCACTGAATATATTTTAGATGGATCACAGCCTCACAGAGTGGTTGGGGTTGGCAGGAACCTCTGGAGGTCGTCTGGTCCAAACCCCTGCTCGGGCAGAACCACCCAGATAGAGCCAGTCACCCTGGTTCCTTAGTTTCTTTGCAGTGTTTTGTATTGGTGTTATATATCAAATGTTTGAATGTTCTGTATCTGAAAAGGAATTAATGCACCTATATCTTAAGGGTCTGTAGTGCTTAAGAAGGATATTTTAACCTGGTTTTGGTTGAAAAATCATTACAAGTTTTGCAATAAACAGTGCTCTGTTAGGCAAGATCATATGTCAGTTTTGGTACTGTACAGTCCATGAGAACTGCAGGTGATGGGTACACAGATGGCTTGGTGTAACAGACTGGTTCATAAGCATGGCTGAGAAGGATGGAGCTGGGGAGGGGTTGGGGAGAGATTTGTCTCAAGAAGTAATTCTACAGGCAATGTATGTTTTTTGTGGTTTAAGATGTTCCGTAACACTTGGTATCTGAAGTATTTGAATGTGAAGGAGTTGCAAAGGACTGAGGCCTTGGCAAACAATTTTGGCTTTTCTTATCCCATGCAGAAGGTGTAACAAGAGCAGGTATGGCGTGAGAAGGGTCAGTGCAGCTGAAGGCCTTTTGCAGATAATTCTTCAAACCTCTATTGGCAAGGTTATTCACCCAGTGCTGGGACTGTCTTCAGAAATAAGTGTGTATTGCATAAACTAAACTTATTCTTGGACTCTCGGGTTGAAACGTCTGAGTCGGCAAATGTGACCTACTACTATATTCAGCCTAGTACGTTTTGATGAAGCAAAGATCTTGTACCAAAACCTCGCTACTGTCACTGTTGTGCAGTCTGTCCCAGCACAGACCTTTTCACAAGTGTAACCCCCCCTTCTCCCCCGAAAATCTGCAATTGTAAAGATCCTACTGGCATGTCAGCACATGTCTTCAGAGAACCTGAGGGGCATTTTAAATGAGAATAGCTTTAGAATTCCTAGCTTGATTTATGAAGAAAAGAAAAAAAAAAATCACAGAAACAGTATCCTCTTACCTATTAAAATGTTTGTCTTCTACTTAAGGGTGGTATCAGCTTAACTTTTGCAGATGCAAATTGAATAACCAAATGTTTACCTGTTTTGCACTTAGAAGTATAGACTCTTTCTCTGCTTAAATGCGCTACAATTCCAGAGAGATAGAAAGGTAAAGGACTAGAGGTCTTTGTTCCAAATTATGGAAGAAATAACCATTCAGAACTTCAGCATTAGATGTTTCCTGCAAAATTTTCCTGTAACTTGCCTGTGAGAAATAAAGCTGAAAATATTTTTAGCAGTTTGCTGTACTGTTCTAAGGATGTTTTTGTAACTTCTACAAAGCGAGACAAATGAGGCGACAGGTCTTAGCTTTTAGTTCGCATTCATCAACCCAGCTGTGTTAATGTATGTATTTAATTTTTTGGTTTCTTTTTGAGCAAAGCTTTATGTTACAGCCGCAGAAATAAGGCAAGTACAGTCATTCTGCTTTATTTATATTCATATATTCATAATAATAGTTCATATTCATAATCATGTTTATGATATAATGTAGTATAGAAAACTGCTCCAGCCCATGCTGAGGACACCAATTACAAGTACCCAAAGTCTTATCTGCATCTACATTGCCTTTCGGAAAGTGCCAAACCTGTTCTCATTTGTGCTGCACCCAGCCAGTAGACATCATTTCTCACCATTCAGTAACGCCTCCCTCTCCTTCCCCCACTCAAAAAAACAAAAAAGGGGTGGAAAAAAAAAAAAAAAAGCTTGACTCCCAACATTCCTCTCATGTCTTACAAATATTTGTGTAAGTCCTTGGCAAGAAGCTGACTCCGTTCCTCACCACTAGCCGCTCTGCTTCTGCTGCCTTGTATGCCTATTTCTTCCAGCACTTACTCCTGTAGTTCAAGTACCGGAGGAGGTGTGTACCGTGGTTTTAGACACCCTGAATAAAAGTCTTGTGAATCATTAGCATAGACAAGTAGTATGAGAGAATGTAGAGGCATGGGGCGCTGCTGGATATTTGACTTTCCATGGCTTTTATTTAAAAAGGAAATTAAACGTGAAAAATTGTAAGAAAAGAATGCTGCGGTGTAAACCTTAAGGACATCACCGTGTATGTGTTGCTGTGTGGGAGACATGCCTGGTGTGGTGCATGGGACAAGCAGTGACTGGGCAGGCCTCGGGAGAGGTAAGAGTGTGCTTTTGTGTGGGAGCTGTGACCTGGAACCCAAGAGCAGGCCCGCACCATCGGGAACAACGGTTGACTAATTCTGGCAGTTCCTGCCCGCTCTATGATTTGCTTTTCTGCTTTAGTGTTATATTAACTCCTTCGGGACAAAGGTGTTCCTTAGGTTTCTTGTTGTACTCCCAAACCCACACATTCATCAAAACCAGGATCATTTTCTGTGCATCCATTTCTTTTACTGTATTCTGTTACATGAATTTACACCGCGCATAAATCTGGAAAAAAATGTGTTTTGGGATTTTTGTTTCCTCATTTTAGTACCTATCACTGTAGTACTGTACCAAGGGATTAGATCTCTCGGGAAATGTATTTGCACTGTACTAGTGATGGTCAAGTCACATCAGTTTAAATCCAGGGAATGCAATAGTAATGAGATTTTGTCCCTTGTCTGATCCTGAGCAGAACTGCCTCTGGAAGAGCAGCGAAGGTGTTCTTTGAGAGGAGACTGGCACTCTGTTGCAAAGGTTGCCCAGATGCCAGGTTCAATACTTGATTAAGAAATTTCTTGCTTCTGTTGGTTCTACAGTCTTTGTTTCAATCTCTTAATTAGTTTTTGTAAACTTTGAATCAGAGCAAGCAAGAGCAATATTCTTCTGATAATAATGGTGGTAAAACCTCCCGAAACTTCCGAAGCAAATTCTTGTATATCTTCATCCTAGCAGGTCTGTTAGTAAATCAACATGCAGTCCAGCAAGGAGGAAACTTTTCAAGTAGAACTTTTCCTAAGCAGATGAAAATACAGATGTGTAGGTCTCAGTCTCCAAATCTAGTTAATATGAAATCTCAGATGCCTTATAAGAGAACAGCTACAAGCCTGTTGATGTAAAGTTGCAAGTACTGTTCTTTTGTGTAAATTATTACCTCCAGTAATATTGATAAACTAAGTAGAAAGAAAACTCTGCTCACCAAGGGGACAGTCCTGCTCTGCTTGACAGTTCTGGCAGAAATTGTGTTTCATGGGACAGGAGCAGGATCGATTTCTGATTCTTCATTTCTTTAGCCTTTGCTGCTTCCTGCTTGGTGTTTTTTTTTTTTTTTTTTTCAGTAGCCTGAAACACATTCCAGAAATGTCTGTGTGAGGGAGAAGAGTTAAGTGCCAAGGCTGCTGGTGAATAAGAGACTTTGTGATGAATCTTGTAAAATTGGACCTTTTCATTCAGAGAATGGTTCTCCGTTACTGGGTCTTTTGTTGCCGCCTTTGAATTGGAGGGGAGAGGAGGAGATGTTAAATGTTGTCTTATGACACTTCCCTCTAGCCTACCTGAATTACCAGAGGGACGAATTACTTTGGGGGGGAATGGGGGAAAATGCAGAGGAAGTTGATTCACTCTGTTAAATCTGAAGATGCAGCAATGGTATTACTTCACTTCTAAAACTACTCAGTTTTGGGAAGTTTAAATTTACATTGAAAGTTTGATTTTGAACTATATTGATCTGGGCTGAGAGATGTTAATGAAAACTTTCAATTTTAAAATCACTATTTTTTAGATAGACATTCAGGTCTTGTTGACTCCCAGTCCCTTGGAATAAATCTCTCTTGAAGTTGAGTGTGTTTTTCAGTTCTAAACTATTTTGCAACAGTTTTGTATTCTAAGATTTGTTTTGTTAACACATCAACTTGGAGCTTCCTACAAGGTGAATTTGGATTATTTGTGTATTTTATCCAGGCTGTGTCAGAATTCCAAACATACA